>NC_090247.1:72528325-72565825 GCF_037325665.1 Littorina saxatilis
TTCCCCGAGAGTGTAGCTCACCAGATACAAGAACGTGACGCCTCCAGAGATGGGCAGCATGATCTCTGATACAAGAGAGACAATTATTGATCCCCAGCAAAGCGTGTCCACAAGAACGGAGAGCATCTGTGCCAAAATAGACCAGCATTTTTTAGAACACCTAAATGGCGGAGAGTATACGCCGGACACATACAGCACGAAGAATAACGGCTTCACTGCTGCAGAGAACGACGCCGAACGCATGACGTCAAAGTCGGAATGAAAAGTTGAAAAGAAAGCCTTAACACCTCACACAAGCTGTAGTCACGGTTGAGGTTTCTATCTTAACACAGAGGTGTCTTTTTTGTATTTTTAAACTGTTATTGTTTTCTTCTTGGTGCTGCTGGTGCTATTGCTGCTGCTGCTGTTAGTGTTGTCGTTGTTGTTGTCGTTGTTTTGTTGTTGTTGTTGTTGTTGTTGGTGGTGGTGGTAGTGGTGGTGTTCAAATTCAAACCTCACAAGGCTGGAAAACTAACAAATAAAGTTCAGTTTGTACAGGTAACCGTTCCTTTACTGTGCACCGACGCAATTCTTTTTCACTGCGCAACTCCACTTGTTTAAGTACTACAAACCACCTCATAAGCCCACACACATTTTATCAAACAGACAAGTCTAAACTGTCCTGAAAACGTGGGTGCTTCTAGCGCTTCTGCAATGCTCTTTGGCTGTAAAACTATAATACTGTGCCCGTTCTTTTCACAGCAAAATGTCAAATGTTAAAGTTCTTTGCTTCACGTCATAGCCCAACGACCCTTTTATCAGCTGGTCGGTATTCGTCGACGCGTCAAGTGCTTCTGCGGCTCGCTGTCTCCAGAACTGTGATTGCAAATATTGCGGCAGCGTGTGATTTCAGGGATAATCAAATTCCCAAACAAGCTTTTCAGGTGAAGCAATCATTTTTTAGGTTTGTTTGTCAGAACAGGTTATACTTCATTAAGCGACATTAATTTCTCTTCGTAAAAGTTTATTGACGTTTCATTTTATGAAAAAACACCTCGCGCGCAGGCTCTTCTCCATAATTATGCTGAAACAGACATACATATGTTTACACGCACGCACACGCACACACACACACACACACATACACACACACACACACACACACACACACACACACACATACACACACACACACGCGCGCGCGCACGCGCAACAAGTCAAATTCACTCACTAAGTGAAGGCATAACTATGTGAATGAGCCTGCCTGCGCGCCGTGAAGTGCCAAGCAAACAACCCCCACGCACTCAGCAATCGGTTAACTCTGCAATTTTGCTTTTAGTAAAGATAGAAAATAAACCGACACATTATAGTAGTGTTTCGTTTGCCGAGCTATCAATATTTCAACATCGTAGCATGGATAAAGCCAGAATAGACCAGAATCAACACCATTTGCATGTGAAAATGGTCGACTAACAACTAAACTGATGCAGTGATGAGTCTCATGATGGTTTTGTTCCAGGGAGCTCCACCTTTGGGGGTAGGAATTCATCATTTTCCTCCCTGGATTATGTGTGTAATCCCGTTATATCAGCTGGTTTCTTGTATTGTGTTTGTGGTCAAGTATCAATAAAATCTCAATTTTTGCACACTACCAAACTTGGACAACGGACAATAAAAGCTAACAGCGATTTTGATGAGTTTTACACCACGCTGTAAGCCCCTAGAGTGTTCCTTTTAGTGTAGTTGCTAAGCAACTGATGTGTGCGTGCAATATATGTGACAACAGCTTAAAGGGCAGAGATGGTACGAAATAGACGAATTCCCGGATATCATCAACTCTGTCTGATTTGTATGAGTTGTGAAAGAGAGGATATTATTCCTTTAATCGAGACAAGTTTCAACACGTGACATAATAGGCCAATCACTAGCAAGAGGTCTGTCTCAACACGTGTCCCTTGTCCTCATGTTTCAGACACACCTCTCGCTTATGATTCGCCTATTTGTTTATTTGTTTGTTTGTTTGTTTGCGTAACGCCAAGCCGACCACGAAGGGCCATATCATGGCGGTGCTGCTTTGACATATAACGTGCGCCACACACAAGACAGAAGTCGCAGCACAGGCTTCATGTCTCACTCAGTCACACTATTCTGACACCGGACCAACCAGTCCTAGCACTAACCCCATAATGCCAGACGCCAGGCGGAGCAGCCACTAGATTGCCAATTTTAAAGTCTTAGGTATGACCTTGTCGCTGCCCTACACGCCACCAGGCGTGAAAGGCAGTAAGTAAGTAAGTATGACCCGGCCGGGATTCGAACCCACGACCTCCCGATCACGGGGCGGACGCCTTACCACTAGGCCAACCGTGCCCCTGTAACACGAGAAAATTACTCCCACGAGATTTTTACTCCGGAGTAAACATTTCGTACGAAAAAGTTACTCTCTTTACGAAAAAAGCACTCCCCCATTGCACGAGAAAATTACTCCCCAAGACAGGTGAGTTCCCAGTAAACATTTCGTACAAAAATGTCCACTGACGAATAAATAACGAATAAATTACTTCACCCCAACACGAGCAATTTAACTTCCCATGCCAGGTGTACGAAATTTGTACTCCCTTGTCCCCTGTTAGTCTTGGTGGTGGAAGGGGTGGAAGGAGGGTAGCGCGACATTCGTTTGCGCGAGATCACTTATTGGCATTATCCCTTCGCCCGCATCCCATTTTTGCGTACGAGTTTTTTACTGGAAGTAAAAAAAAATGGGGAGTAAAAATTTCGTGGAGGGAGTAATTTTTTCGTGCCTTGGGGAGTTCTTTTCTCGTACGAAAAGTGTACTCGGAGTAAGAATTTCGTTACACCGGTCATGATTCGCCTATAATGTCACGTGTTAAAGGCTGCCTACATAATGGCAAGAGTGTTCATTTGTTTCTCAACCTATGCAGACCAGACTGATTCTTTACAAAGTTTTTTTGCAAATTTCTTTTCAAGACCTTTGATAAAACAAAGTAAGAAAACATTTCGTTTTGTTCTTACAAAAAGCGTCCTTTGCATGATATATGGGTCGGCACTGACGTTTGGGGCGACTATTTGGTGTAAAACATTCCGTCGCTAAGAAACATGCATCTCCTAGAACAATGAAGATAGAGACATGTTTTCATTTCACTCGAAGCAGATCTTTCTTACCACATAGTAACACAGAATTTTCTTCGTTTTTTTCTCCATAGAGATTTAATATGCACAAAAAGGAATGCTTTCAACTTTGACAGACTTTATAAAATCATTACACTGTTTTATTCCCCCCTCTGCTTCTTTACCTCTGTAAACTTGCAGAGCTAGTTATTTTTCGATAATGACCCAGCAACCAAACAAATAACGAGCCAGCAACAGCCTGAATCCTCGATAGTGCAATGGGTTGAGAAGCTGTTCTGTTTCGGTACTACTTTTGCGACTGAAAAGTTCCGAACGTTCTATACGTACGAAGTATACATCTCTGGAGCAAACAATACAAACATACCGCATTTAAATTAACAACTACAGGCCTGAACACATGAATCTCCATATAAAATCCATGAGTTCGGTTGTTTTCTGAATCTAGATCTGCCGTGCACAAACGTTCATCACAAGCAAATTCCCAAGGCAAGTAACTCATACTTTGTCTAGCGACAAGAGTAGTTCCCCTTCTTTTCACTCAGTTTCTTCGACAACACTGACTGCAATCCGACGGTCAGTTTTCAACAATATTTCATTTTATAAACAGATCACACGCAACCAAATGCACACATCTCATCAATTTAAACAACATAAAGCGGTTTCATACACTATTTTCCCCAGAAAACTGAACTTCATACAGTAATTAACGTTGGAACACGGGTGCAAAAGTTCGTCTGCTAGTCCCATTTGACGAAAGAACATTATCTTAAGCGATACTAAAACATAAACAGAACACACAATAATCTGCCTTTACCGCCACAGCAGAATAACAGCATATCTGTGTACTTGAATTTAGTCCAAAACAGGGAAACTGACAAGAAGTGTTAACAGAATGGAATGATTTGCACGGAACTATACAACCGCGCATTAATCGATCGCCTGCGCAGGTTGACTGGTTGAGTGATTCGGATTCGATCAAACTTTCGCACAAAAACTCCTGTTTTCTTTGAATAACTGAAGAAAGGAGGAATAAAGAGGTTACACACCTCGTCTCAGTGATTATTAAAAAATAATGGTCTCAGTTCGCGGTCATGAAAAAGCTCGCTGAAGCTCGCATTTTTCATGATCCGCCAACTTCGACCATTATTTTTAATAATCACTGAGACTCGGCATGTAACCTCTACATACATTGATAGACATTTCTCTCTGATATTGTATGGAGACATAATTTCCAGGAAAAAACACAACAGAAGTAAGAAGTCGCGTGAAGCGAAATAAATACATTTAGTCACGATTTAGTGACATGGATCAAGAAAGTGTCACTCGGTGGGGTGCCTTCTCTTGGTCAATTGCGATAGAAAGCGCCTGTGCTTTCTGTCAACGGATGTGGGTTTTGCTGACAGCGCAAAACGAACACGGGTATTTTGTGTTGCACGGATTTCACGGGGGTGATTTCTGCTGTCGAGGCAGAATTGGCGATAGCTGAACTTGGGAAGTGACAGGGTTAGTCACGTGATTTTGTCAAGGTTGTCTGTCTGAGACATGTTAACTGGACACTCGAAAACTCAGCGCTGGGGAGAACGGTCGGTGTCTTATATTTCCTGCTAGTTTGATGGATTTCATCGCTTTGAGTTCTGCATTGATATTCAACGCGCCGCTCTGCATATGTACAGGAGGGCTTCAGGAAACTTCAGTTTGAGACCACTTTCTCTCCGTTCACATGCGGTCTGACGTTGACGGGTCGTCAAATTCTCTTCGCTGTGCGGGAAGGTATTTTCACCGCATAAAGTATTCAGCAAGAGGGTGAATGGGGTATCGCTGTTGACGAACAGGTGCCATTCAAAGGAGGAAGCAGTTTTCGCTTCAATGAGAGAGCTACCTACATAGGCTTTTGAGGTAATAAATCATTATTTAACGCTGTTGACGAGTCTGTGTTTGTGGAATGAAATACTCTCTGTTGTTCTTTCCAGGTTAGCGCATAATTTGCTCTTTGTGACGCTAAAATACTAATCTGTATATGGTTTTTGCAGATATGGAGAGAAGGAAGGAAAATGGCTGATTTGTTGTTGTAAAAGTCCGTTTGTGCAGGCCCACGTGCTCGATGAAATATGTCAGGGTGACATGTTTAAAGGTGGGGTGTGAGGGGTAGCATGACATGTCTAGTGCACCGAGGCTTTTTGTTGCAGCCTTTCTTCATTTCTACCTGCTACGGTTGCTGGCTGTTTTGCTGCCTATCTGCGGGACGCTGTTAATCTGCGGGATGCTGTAACCGGATCGTCCGCGGGGTGTTGTAACCAGCTAACCGGCTAACCAGCGACTGAGTGAGGCGCCTGATGTCTCCACTGTTCCCTGCTTCGTCACCACGCTAACCAGCACTTCATTCGACGGAGCAGTTGTGGAGACTAAAGACTAATTACAGGCCGTCCACTCAGTGGTAAAAGAAAAAGCTAAGTGCACCATGTCTTTGCACCCTGTTTACCACCGTTGTCATCTTTTCTATTTATGATTATACTCGAGTGGTGACAGCGTGGGGTTTGACACCTGCATAAATTAGCACTTTTGGCAGATCAGCTATATATTTCTTAACTTTACACGGGATCAGCGTGTTACTATAATTTTCTATATTCTAACTGGCATTTTGTCAGTGACCACTTGGTATTTTACGTTTTGAACGTAAAAGAACATATTTTGAGTGAAGTCTCGAGGGAGGTGGCGAGTTATTACATAAACAGGCGTCTGAAACTTATACTTTTGTTGTTTCTATTTAATTGTATGACTGCGAGAGTGGATCGTGGTGTGGTTAGTTAGTTAGAAGTAACTAACCGTTTCATAATCACCTTATGTGATATAGTGAAACGTGACACATTTAGTCAATCTCTCAGACTCACAGAATATGTGACCCTCCACCACGGAATGAGTCGCATGTTACCGTTGCATGATTTTAAATGTTTACATTTTCATAAAGAATTTTGTATGCTCTATCCAATTATGAAAACCGTTTTAGAAAAGAGCGAAAACCTTTCGAGTTATAAGCTGGTGACTCAGGTGACCTTCACACTGTTACCTGACACCCCCTGCGCGAGGTGACATCCGACTCATTCCGTGGTGGAGGGTCACATATGGCACTGAACGCCCTGCATACCACGAAGCTTTGCCGATAACCACAACCCAGACGGGGAAGCGCTGGCATAATTATCCAAGTGGAAAACGTGATCACTTGAAAGGACAAGCCAGTATAGCACAGTACTGTAGCGTAAAGCGCGTCTCAGGACAACACGCTTTTCTTTATTCTTTTATTTTTCTGAACTTATTTTGAATGCAAACATAAGATATCTATATATTTTTGGAACGATGAAAATATAAAGAATACTTTGAGAGAACTTTGAAATGTGTAATGACCAAACTGATTAATGATAATTAATGATAATTAAACATCCAAGCTGAAATCCAAACCCATAGTCCGGGCTTCGTCGAAGACTGACCAAAACTTTGATCAAAAAATGAGGACGTGACAGTGCCGCCTCAACTTTTACTAAAAGCCGGATATGACGTCATCAAAGACATCTATCGACTACAAGAAAAAAAGGTCTCATTTCACTATGGCATTGTCCAACTATGTTAAGTATGTGCATGTATACCAATTTAATTAATCAATTAATTGATTATTTTAATACCACTATCATAATGTCAAAATCGAGCTTTTACTCAAGGTTTATGTCCAGGTATTCTGTTGTGAGACACAGCCGTCAAGCCTTTAAATACCTTATTTCTTAAAGTTCACCTACCCAGTGTAGTATTGTAATAAATGTTTTGGTTTTAAAATTATTAAGGATTTGTGATTTTAGTTATTACTTCTTGGTGCTGCTGGTGTTACTGCTGGTGCTACTGCCGCTGCTGTTGTTGTTGTCGTTGCTGTTGTTGTTGCTGTTGTTGTTGTTGTTGTTGTTGTTGTTGTTTATGGTGATGGTTGTGGTGGTGTTGGTGGTGGTGTCAGATAACTGATCCTTTTCTATGCAAAAACTCGAATTCTTTGTACTGCAAAACTCCACTTGTTAATGTACTACACAATAACGTCACGGGCCCATAGACCTTTCTTCAAGCAGACAAGTGTGAACTGTCCTGAAAATGGGGGTGCTTCAAGTGCTCGTGTGTCTCGCAGTGACAAGAATCCTGTAAATACGCATTGACGCCAGCGTATGAATCACGAAAAAAACCCACCGATATCACAATTATGTGTTTAGCAATCATTGTGAGCTTTGTTTGTCAAAGCGGCTTTCTATTCCATTTAAAGCAATCACACACACACACACAACACACACAAGTACGCGCACGCACCCACAAGCCCCCCCCACCCCCCACATACACACTCACACACGCGCAAGCACGCATGTACGCCCACCCCCCCTCCCCTCCCCACACTCGTGCAAAATACATTTGAGAAATGAAAGTGTATAGTGGCAACGATCCTGCTGTAGCACCGAACAAACAACCGCCACGTGTTCAGCCATCGGGGTAATTCTGCAAATAAACTGACACATTAGTGTATCGTTTGTCGAGTTCTCAATATCTCAACATTGAAGTAACGAATAAAGCCAGAATGGACTTGAGTCAACACCATTTGCAAGTCACAATGGTCCAGTAACAGCTTTGTTTTTTCAGCGAAGTGTTTGTTTGTTTGTTTGCTTAACGCCCAGTCCACCACGAAGGGTGATATCAGGGCGGTGCTGCTTTGACATTTAACGTGCGCCAAACACAAGACAGAAGTTTCAGCGAAGTTGCCCAAAGGAGTTTGATTATGTTTGCACAAACCTTAACTACTATAAACGAAACGTTATAATCTAGAATATTGCCATCGATCTGAACCATTATCGAGCGTTCGACAAACAATTGTAACGTATTTGCTTTTATCTAAAACAATGTCAGCTAGACAAAGGCAGGAGCTGGTGGTTTGTTTGTTTGTTTCGTTCATGGGCTGAAACTCCCACGGCTTTTACGTGTTTGGCCGTTTTTACCCCCCCATTTAGGCAGCCATACGCCGCTTTCGGGGGAAGCATGCTGGGTATTTTCGTGGTTCTATAACCCACCGAACTCGGACATGGATTACAGGATCATTTCCGTGCACACTTGGTTTTGTGCTTGCGTGTACACACGAAGGGGGATAAGGCACTAGCAGGTCTGCACATCAGTTGACCTGGGAGATCGGAAAAATCTCCACCCTTAACCCACCAGGCTGCCGCGGCCGGGATTTGAACTCACGACCTTGCGATTAGGTGGCCGATGTCTTAAGCGCTAGGCCACTGCGCCCGTCCGAGCTTGTGGTTAAAACAGTACAGAACACTGATGACTCTAGAAATGCGTAGGTTTGATTTGCATATTGCGTTGGCCTTTCTTCGTTCAGAGTTTTGCTTTCGAGTAGCTTTGGTTTTGTGTTTAGAAATGTACAATTTATAAGAAAAATAATTTCAATCAGTATATGCGTGGTTCGATCCATACATACAGCACGTAGTGTGTTTTTTATAAGTTCAAGAGTGGTTTTCTTTCGGTCAGTCGAGACATGTTGTTTTGATGACTTGGCTGGATGAATTTCTTGCATGTTGAATTTCAACCAGTCTCTTGTGTTTATGGTTATATCGATCATACACTGTCATTTGTGCACATTAGCAAAGTTGGACAACGACAAAAAGATTTTTAGTGATTTTGATTAATTAAAAAAAATCCAAAAACCAAGAGACTGCCAACGTTCCAAAATTCAGAATCAAAAAACAAGATTTTGATTAATGTTTCACCCCGTTTGAACCCCTAGAGTGTTTCTTTTAGTATAGTTGCTAAGCAACTGATGATGTGCGCGTGCAAGATAATTATGAGTCACACGCTTGAAGGGCAGAGATGGCACGAATGTTATGATTGTTTTCTATACAAGGCTTTTCAATTTCCCTTTCAATATCTTAGTTTAAAAAGCTCAGAAATGTTGTGTTTGTGTTTGTTCCTAACATTGTTATTCACATGATTTATGGGTCGGAATTGACATTTTGGGTCAGTGTCGGGGTAAAACAGATCAGTCTCTAGGAAACTTTCATCTCCAAGAATAATGAAAATACAGTTTTGAAAATTAATGTGTTGTATTTCAGTTCAAAACGATCCCACCACAGACTTACAGAGAGTGTTGTACACTTCTATGCAAATGCCTTTTTTCCCCTGAAAAAATATGATATGCAGACAAAAATAGAAGAACTTAATCAACTCTGACAAACTTTCTACTTCATTCCATTATTCTTCATCAAGAGTTTCTCGAATATTGAATGGAGACATCATTTCTGTTGAAAACACAAGCAAACAGACATTGAGTTTGGTAGATATGAACACACAAACACACACACACACACACAAACACACACACAAACACACACACAAACACACACACACACACAAACACACACACAAACACACACACAAACACACACACACACACACTGTCACTAAGATGTGGGTATGATATTTGTGATGTGAAACACGTCGTGATTTTAACCTCCCTAAATATTGAATTGCGATGCGTAGGGGACAGGAGAAGCGTTATCACGGGTTTCGTGGGTTGCACGAGGAAATAGCTTTAGCTTGACATGAGTTGTGTTTACAAGTTTGAGAAATAGAGCTCGTTATGAACTAAAAAGATTACAGCGCCTAAGATTTTCAACCAGGAAGGTTGTCAGCGTGTGTCGGTCTTGTTCGGGGAACAAGCACTCTTTCAAGAGACGGGTCTCTTTAGGAGTTTCCATGAGGAGTTTTCCATGGCGTGTACGAGGGACGGACCTTACACAATAACAATAATAACAATAACAGCACTTTATTGTCCATTAAAATATTACATAAAAATGGAAATTTTTCTTCGGCACACCCTGTCTGCCTGTAAACGATTATAACAACAATTGTATAGGACGACACACATAAAACATAAAACATAAAAGGGATACAATCAAATATGATATTGCACTATGTAAATTTACCCTCTCATATCACAGGAGTTGGGTTTCACAGCCGAGTAATCACATTACAAATATTTCCCACACACCTTCACATGTACACATTGTTTGTTTTTTGTTTTTTTACGGGAGAATGCGGAGCGATGGCGGAGGAAGAGACCACATCGGCGCAGAGATGGCTAGACGGGGGAGTCTCCATCGTTACCAGTCGTAGAAACGACGGTGCTACTCACCAATGGCGGAAGAGTGTTCCTCGGGGAGGAACGTGTGAAATATGCATTATAGCATTTACAAGGAGAGTGTGTTTCTGGGAAATCATCATCTACGTGGATTCAGCGGCACAAAGATGTGTAAATGACGACATGCAGTGAGCCGTGATACGAACTCGTGAGTGTCTGTCAACACCTTAACTTGTGCAGTAATCTATTTTTGAGATAGTATCTTTATATCATTTAATCACATGTATTGAGTGATTGCGATAAGATTGTGTGAACTGTGTGTTCGAGAAGTTGATTGGTATGGATGTTTTGAGGTGAAGAATTGTGTTGTAATTTGTGAGGAATTAATAAGTCTGTATCCTCTCAAATTCTGTGTTTGAAGTGTGTAGTGTGAAGAGTGAAGAGTCAGTGCAATTAGATAGGGCAGAACACGTATACATAAAAGTAACTCCTTTATTCGCACTATAATCCACTTCATGACACACACACACACACGCTTCTTATTACACATTTATTCCTTAACATACATTTCACAAGATTGTAATAGACACCAAAACCGCATGTGCTTCAATTACAGAAGGCAGAAATTACTTTGTTGTCAATTGATTCAGAAAGGTGTGTTGTTGAATCGCTCTGAGTGCTCAGCATAAGTTGATGATGACATCATGGGCTGTTCAGTTGATGATGACGCAGATTGCTGAACCGTTGCTACGGGTTGAAACTGGACAATGACCAGTGCGTACGTCAGCAGAGTGCCACAGATCTGTCGGGAAAACAGCATGGAGTAAATCAGGATGAGGTTGAAAGATGAAAAGGAAATAACACAACCGGACATAAAAAAAGCTTTCCACAAACACACTGTGACATATAGACGCGCGTGCGTGCGCACGCACGCACACACACACACACACACACACACACACACACACACACACACACACACACATACACACACACACACACACACACACTCACACACACACACACACACACACTCACACACACACACACACACTTATATATATATATATACACACACACACAAACACACACACACACACACACACACACACACACACACACACACCAAAGTACGAACAATACCCCCAAACCAAGAAACCAACGCCACAATCAAAAGCCTGAACATTATTTCAAACCAAAGACAGCATCACCAACATCAAAAGCAGTAACAACTTGAACCAAACAAGTACCAACGCAATCAAAACCACAAATGCTAACCCATTACTAAGATATCAACAGCATAATAAAAAGAACAATCACATTACCTCAAAACCAAAACAGTACCAATGACAATCAAACCCGCTGCCTTATCTTAAAATCAAAACATTAATTCCCAAGACAATCAAAAGCACGAACATTCTCTGGCAGCAACAACGCAATCGAAAACACCTACCATCATGACAGTGGACGTATCCACGGTGAAGAGATGATACACGTGGAATCCTATCGGTGCTCCTTGTACTCGGGACAGAAACATCGATACCTGCAAATAGTGTAGGTGTAAATCATTGTCCGTCTGTCTGTCACTTCGTGAGTCTGTGTGCTGACAGACAGACAGACAGACAGACAGACAGACAGACAGACAGACAGACAGACAGACAGACAGACAGACAGATGCGTGATACAGACAAAGAGGAACAAGAGAGAGAGAGAGAGAGAGAGAGAGAGAGAGAGAGAGGGAGAGAGACAGAGAGAGAGAGAGAGAGAGAGAGAGAGAGAGAGAGAGAGAGAGAAAATCAAATCAAATCAAATCAAATTTTATTTTACGAGGGATGTGGCATATGCAATTCAAACGAGCTTTTTTTCAACCAACCCTCACCCAGAGATGGACTACTCTAATCTTAAATACATATATATATACAAACGTAAAACAATTACAAAAGATAAGCATGACAGTAGGCTACAAATTAAAACAAGTCGCGTAAGGCGAAATTACAACATTTAGTCAAGCTGTCGAACTAACAGAATGAAACTGAACTCACTGCATTTTTACAGCAAGAGCGTATACTCGTATACACAGGCAGTGAAATTGACAAGAAGAGCGGGGTAGTAGTTGCGCTGAGAAGGATAGCACGCTTTTCTTTATCTCTATTCTTTTTAACTTTCTGAGCGTGTTTTTAATCCAAACATATCACATCTATATGTTTTTGGAATCAGGAACCCACAAGGAATAAGATGAAATTGTTTTTAAATCGATTTCGGAAATTTTATCTTAATAATAATTTTTGTATTTTTAATTTTCAGAGCTTGTTTTTAATCCGAATATAACATATTTATATGTCACACGCTTTCCTTCTTTGCCACTACTAAAGCAAACGTGTGCAAGATTGTATGTTACACGCTTTGGAGCATGTGCAAGAACGGATTCAAACTCGAAATTGTCCCTCCAAAAACCCCAAAATGCACACACGACTTTTATTTCTCCTGCTGTTATCGTTTCTTCTCTTTACAAATTATTCAACGCTGAGAATACTGAAAACGGCATCCCAGACGACAGTACTGTTTCCATACGCGAATTTAGCTGCCCTTGGAAAGTGGCTCGCTCAGGAGGCCTGTTAGTCTGAATCTAGAAGGACAGAGTTATGAACATAGATGACAAAGATCCCGGAAAGAACAAACATTTCGCGGATGCAGACACAGAAAGACGTCATGAAGATTGCGATGCTTCAAAAGATACAGACTGTGACGATGACTGTGACGTCATTCACATATACCGAGACGTCATTTATAGTTGTTCGGTCACTTTCGTCAAAAAGTAGATCTCTCCACAATGGCTGCTCCTGTGTTTAGGTTTATCAAGCGTGAGTACGCAAAATGTGTTTGTTCTCTCCTCTGTTGAAGCTGTGAGACATAATCGCCATTACGAGCTAGTCGTGTGACAGAGAGTTTTCTTGCACACTCGACTGCTGCTGTTTCACTCCGGCTAAAGCCGTCGTGAAACATCTACAGTCTCGTGTGCAAGAAAACTCTCTGTCACACGACTAGCTCGTAATAGCGGGTAATGTTTTTGGAATCAGAAAATGATGAAAAATAAGATAAACGTAAATTTGGATCGTTTTAAAAAAAACATTTTTTTTTTACAATTTTCAGATTTTTAATGACCAAAGTCATTAATTAATTTTTAAGCCACCAAGCTGAAATGCAATACCGAAGTCCGGCCTTCGTCGAAGATTGCTGGGCCAAAATTTCAATCAATTTGATTGAAAAATGAGGGTGTGACAGTGCCGCCTCAACTTTTACAAAAAGCCGGATATGACGTCATCAAAGGTATTTATCGAAAAAAGAAAAAAACATCCGGGGATTTCATACCCAGGAACTCTCATGTCAAATTTCACAAAGATCGGTCCAGTAGTTTAGTCTGAATCGCTCTACACACACCCACAGACAGACACACAGACACACAGACACACAGACACACACACATACACCACGACCCTCGTCTCGATTCCCCCCTCTATGTTAAATCATTTAGTCAAAACTTGACTAAATGTAAAAATTGAAAGGCAGAAAAACTATTCACAGGACTATATACACGTTGTAGGCTATACATACATTCTTGCGTTATGAAACACGGATGCGTTATGGACAGATATGATCAATATGAAAATAATCACTGTGACTTTTTGTAATTTGACATTAAATGTAATGAGAGATGTTTTTTGAAAGTATTAAGACTCGTTGGGACTCGAACTGTTTCCGGGCGAGAATTCCACAAAACGCTGCTAGAAAAAGCTAAACTTGATTTAAAGAGATCTATCCGTGGAATGGGGACATTGAATTTTCGGTTTGGTTTGGCTTTAAATTTTGTAATGAAAGCACGTGGTGCACGGCCGAAAAGGATTTTGTGAAGGAGTACGCCATTATTTAATTTAAATCTTTCTTTTTAAGGGTAAAATCTTGAGTTTCTTATAATCGTCAAAAACGAGACTGGATTGTTTTAATAGAACTGATTTTAGAGAGAGAGACAGACAGAGACAGAGACAGACACACAAACAGACAGACAGACAGACAGACAGAGACAGAGGGAGAGAGAGAGAGGGAGAAAGAGAAAGAGAAAGAGAGAGAGAGAGAGAGTGAGAGAGAGAGAGAGAGTGAGAAAAGAAAAGAAAAGAAAGAAAGAAAGAAAGAAAGGGACAGATAGAGAGGGAGGATCGAGAGAGACAGAGACAGAGACAGACAGACAGACAGACAGACAGAGACAGAGACAGAGACAGAGACAACGAGAGAGCACGAGCAATTCGAGCAAGAAACCGGCTGAGACTAGCCATGCTTCATAGTACTTAAAACTGAGTAAACGTACAATGTCAGATCCTGTTCCTGTCATTCGATGAACATCCAGTCTGAACAGGAAGTCAACAGGTTCATGCATCTGAAACAAACAGATTAAATATTCCTAACAAGGTAAAAACAAAAAACAAAAAAAAGACAGAAACACACACACACTCCACACAATGGCAATAAGAAGCTGCCATTTCCTCAGTTCTGTTTTGGTTGGCCGTAAGCTAACTTCTGCTCTCCCATGCAGAATGATGACCATATTTTGTTGCTCCTTGCCGTGGAGGAAATAAATGCAAACGGGCGCAGATACGGGCGCAGTGGCGTGTGGTAAGACATCGGCCTCCAAAGGGAGGTCGTGAGTTCGAATCTCGGTCGCTGCCGCCTGGTGGGTTAAGAGTGGAGATTTTTCCGATCTCCCAGGTCAACTTATGTGCAGACTTAACCCCCTTCGTGTGTACACGCAAGCACAAGACCAAGTGCGCACGGAAAAGATCCTGTAATCCATGTCAGAGTTCGGTGGGTTATAGAAACACGAAAATACACAGCATGCCTCCCCCGAAATCGGCGTATGCTGCCTGAATGGCGGGCTAAAAACGGTCATACACGTAACAATCCACTCGTGCTAAAAACATGAGTGAACGTGGGAGTATAACCCCATGAACAAAGAAGAAGAAGAAGAAGAATGCAAACAAAAACGTCATTCCGTGTACGTTTCTGCCCAGGTGTAGCTTTGTAGAACATTAATCAATGAAAAATATAGACATTTTTTTGTATCACAATCGCTATACATTTTGATTACACAGCAACTCCTACTGATATTGCAACTACTTTATATTCAGGGTGTGTGTGGGGGGGGGGCAGTCCCGGAGCGTTTACCAACACCTTGTCCAAAAGTGAATGTCCGAGGATCAAGGTGTCAAAACAGAACCTTCTTTCCGAAATAATTTTGACCGCGATTCACACACAGACACAGACACACCCACACACCCACCCACACACACACACACACACACACACACACACACATAAACTCACTCACACACGCGCACACACACGCGCGCACACACACACACACCCCCACACACACACACAAGTCAATAACGATTGGACGCTGAGTTGTACCTCACCTTCAGATTCAAAGACACTCCAGTCAGCGTGATGGTGATCAGGTAGAACACGAAGATGAAGAACAGTTGCCCCAAGTCGATCAGATACGATACACCATATCCCTGACTGATCATGCCATGGATCAACAACAACATGCACGTTATCCCTGCTCCGTAAAATGCGGCCAAGATGTGAGTCATGAAGCGATTGGCTGCGTTAATCACATGACACAAATCAGCATGACGTAACCGGAAGTTTTCAATCACTTCCGGCGTTTCTCGCAGAGTTAACTTATCGATCTTCGTGAACTTTTCGACGATATCGTTTGCCTCGGTCTTTAAAGCTTTCCATATAGTAAGATACAGGAAAAATACCGCACCATACACGTGAGTAGAAAAAAAGATGACTATCCCGTAGGCAACAGGATGGCACATGATCTTACCAAACAGTTCGGGTAGTTCCAAGTAGCCTAGTTGACACTGTGCGATCGAAAATGGCAGCGATGCCCAATAAAAGGCTGAACAAAGACTTACAACCACGAGAAAGACATTTACTATTCCCAGAATGAAAACGCCCTTATATTTGGCGTCTCTGCGACAATGCTCTTTCTGATAAGCCTCAAACTCCTCGAAAAATACCCGAAAAGACTTGCGACAGAAACAGTGAAATGTGACCAGCAGAACAATCTCCCCCAGTGTGAAGCTTACATTGTACAAGACCGTAATGCCCAAAGAGAGGGTCATGATGATTTGTCCCACGAGAGAGACAACTAAAGATCCACAGCAAAGCGTTTCCACAAGAACGGAGAGGATCTTTGCCAAAATGTACCACCATTTTTTTGAACACCTAAATGGCGGAGAGTATACGCCACACACACACAGCACGAAAAATAACGGCTTCACTGCTGCCGAGAACGACACCGAACGCATGACGAGAAAGTCCGAATAAAAAAGTTGCAATGAAAGCCTTAAACACCTCACGTGTGTATTCACGAAGAAGGTTTCTGGCTTAACAGAGCTATTCCTCTTATTTATTATTGTATTTATTTGTGTTGCTGGTGCCGCTGGTGTTATTGTTGTAGTTGCTGTTCCTGTTGTTGTTGTTGTTGTTGTAGTTAATGTTGCTGGTGTTGTTGTTGTTGTTCTTGTTGATGTTGTTGTTGTTGTTGATGTTGTTGTTGTTGTTGCACTGTCACTGATCGATCCTTTGCAATAGCTCAATTCTTGTTACTGCACAACTCCACTTGTTAAAGTACTACACCATTACGTCATGGGCCCATAGACCTTTCATCAAACAAACAAGTCTGAACTGTCCTGAAAACGTGGGAGCTGCTAGTGCTTCTGCAACTCGCTGTGACTGGAAAACTATAATATTGTACCCGTTCTTTTCACAGCAAAAAGCCACTTGTCACAGTACTGCAATTCACATCATAGCCCAATGAGCGTGCTTTCAGCGTGCAGACGAGCCTGAAATGTTCAGTAAATGTTGACGCTTCTAGTGCCACTGTGGCTCACTGTCACCAAAACTGGGAATACACATTTGTGGCGGCGTGCGAAGGGAGATCTAAATTTGTAAACACTCGTTTCACAAAAAGCATTCATTTTGAATCTCTGTTTGTCAGAACGTGTTATACTTCATTGAGAGCAATTGTATTTAGTTCTCTTCGTTAATGTGTTATGACATTTCGGTGTGAAAAACTAACTCGCGCGCAGGCACTTCTATATATAGGGGAGACCGGGGCTAGTCCGCCTACTTTTATGCATTTGGTAGCATAACTGGCGAGTTTGATGAACTAGAAGACTGATTTTTTATTTTACATCAAGACAAATGTGTAACTGATATCAATGTGCAGACAGTTTTTATGTGCGCATGAACATTTGTTGTACATACTGCTTTAAGTAGACCTACCCTAACGCAGGCGACTTGCCCCAAATCGGAGTAAGTCCGCCTACAGGGTGGGGCAAGTCCGCCGCTCTCATCCCATAGTAGGTACAAGACTAGTAGTGGGCAAGCTTTAGTGGGAAAGCTTTTTTAATTCCCTTCAATATTTAGGTTAAAAAATGCCAATGACAAAATACGAAAGAATGTAACACAAAATTACGTTAGGGGAGACCGGGGCTAGTCCGCCTACTTTTATGCTACTTTTATGCTTTTGGTAGCATAACTGGCGAGTTTGATTAACTAGAAGACTGATTTTTTTTATTTTACATCAAGACAAATGTGTAGCTGATATCAATGTGCAGACAGTTTTTATGTGCGCATGAACATTTGTTGTACATACTGCTTACGGCGAACATGCCCCATGACAAATAGGCGGACTTGCCCCTGCACGGGCAGGCAACTCTAGTGCCAGATAACAAGCACAACATGGGAAGGAAGAAGCAAAACTTTCGTCAGAACTCGACCTTAATTAACGCACTTTCACTCGACACCAAGACTAAGTATTTGTTCTCAGAGGTAATGCATCAAAACCTAAGTCAACTCCTATGCATTCATGTTACAAAAATGAAGAAAAACACTTTTTGTGATCTGTACTCACGATATATGGGCGCGCAACCTCTGAACTTCTGCAGGATATGGCGGGAAGAAGGGACACCACTCCCACATGGTGTGAATGACTAAAAGGTGGCACACGTAAGAATAAACAGACAAAGACGGATGTGCCCCGGGGGCGGACTAGCCCCGGTCTCCCCTACACAGACAATTTTCCATTTGTATGTAATACTTAATGAACAATAAAGTGTTGTTATTTTAATTTGTATTGTATTTGTTCACACAAACTAACACACACGCACACACACACACACACACACAAACACACACGCACGCACGCACGCATGCACGCACGTACGCGCGCTTGTACGCACATACACAAACACACACACCCACACACACATACACGCACGCATGAATGCACGCACGCTTACACACACACACACACACACACACACACACACACACACACACACACACACACACACACACACACACACACACACACACGTTTTGCAAAGATATGACTCACTCGCTAAATAAATAAAAACATGTCGTGCTTGCCGTGCATTGCCAATCAAACAACCGCCACGTATTCAGCCATCGGGTGATTCTGCAATTTTGTGTCAAAGAAGATAGCAAATGATCAGACACATTAGTGTTTCGTTTGTCGAGTTTTCAATATCTCAAATACGGAGCAACTGATAAAGCCAGAATCAACACCATTTGCAGGTTACAATGTCCACTACAAGCCTAGCTGGTGCAGTGATGTTGCACAGAGAAAATTAATCATGTTTGCACCAACCTTGAAAGCTGTTAACGAAACGTTATACACTAGAACAGTCTCATCGATCTGCACCAGTATCGAGCGTTCGACAAACAATGTTAACCCATTTGCTTTCATCTAAAACAATCAGTTTGCTAAACAAAAGCAGGAGCTGGTTGTTAAAACGAGCGCAGAAGAGCACTGAGGACTTTAGAAATGCGTGAGTTTGATTTGCAGACTGCGCTTGTTTTAGTTGTGTGTGTCTTCAGAGCTTTGCTTTTGGTTGTGTGTGTCTTCAGAGCTTTGCTTTTGGTTGTGTGTGTCTTCAGAGCTTTGCTTTTAGTTGTGTGTGTCGTCAGAGCTTTGCTTTTGGTTGTGTGTGTCTTCAGAGCTTTGCTTTTAGTTGTGTGTGTCGTCAGAGCTTTGCTTTTGGTTGTGTGTGTCGTCAGAGCTTTGCTTTTGGTTGTGTGTGTCTTCAGAGCTTTGCTTTTAGTTGTGTGTGTCGTCAGAGCTTTGCTTTTGGTTGTGTGTGTCGTCAGAGCTTTGCTTTTGGTTGTGTGTGTCGTCAGAGCTTTGCTTTTGGTTGTGTGTGTCGTCAGAGCTTTGCTTTTGGTTGTGTGTGTCGTCAGAGCTTTGCTTTTGGTTGTGTGTGTCGTCAGAGCTTTGCTTTTGGTTGTGTGTGTCTTCAGAGCTTTGCTTTTGGTTGTGTGTGTCGTCAGAGCTTTGCTTTTGGTTGTGTGTGTCTTCAGAGCTTTGCTTTTGAATAACTTAACTTGGTTTTCATTGTTTGACTAGGAAATATTAAAGGTATTCTCTCGCTCTTCCTCTCTCTCCGCGTTAGAGTATATCAATAAGAAAACGATATTCCTTTTCTCCCCACATGGAACGCTTGTCTTATCCTTTGTGCCTTCGTTTTCTGTGGGACAGTTTAGTAATTTCACGTTTGTTGGATGGCTCTACTTTTTTAAGCCAGTAAAAGTGGGATTTTCACACAAAAAGTGGAATGTTAAGTCTATTACTTAGGCCTTGTGCTCCCAGTGGAGCATAGGCCATTGACGGCATTTCTCCATCGCACTCTGCTCTTTGCTGGGTTTTTTCCGCTTCTGTCCAGCTGTTGCCTTGCCTTTTCAGTTCTGCCTCTGTGTCCCGCCTCCAGCTGTTTCTTGGCCTCCCTCTCTTTCTTTTCCCCTGCGGGTTCCAAGTGAGAGCCTGGCGGGTGATGCTGGATGTTGGTTTCCCGAGGGTGTGTCCAATCCAGCCCCATTTTCTCCTCAGAAATTGGCTGTCAACGGGCTCTTGGCCCGCGCTTTGCCACAGCTCTTCGTTGCAGATCTTGTCTGTCCATCTGATCTTGAAGATGCGCCTCAGACAGGTGTTGATGAAAGTCTGAATCTTCTGCTGTGTCACCTTGGTCATTCTCTACTCATTTCAAGTTCGGTGGACTTTAAGATCGGTCTGAAAAACATTAGCTATTGAAAAATGTTATTTTTGAAAGGTACCCCTTGTGAAGAACCGAGTCTTACTTACGTCACATTTTGTCTGTAAAGACCTTGAATAGCTATTAAGAAGTGGAATGGGCACGCTTTGAATACATACCAAACAAACCGAAGTGTTATGACAGAGATAATTAGTGTATTATTTTAATTAATGAAAGAAAAGTGAGAGAATAGAAGTGACCTGATTAGGTGTTACAACTTCATTTGTCATAGAATGTGATAGCTATAGCCGATTTAACATTGTTTGCAGAACAGGGTACATTCATTAAACACTGAGTGTGTGTGTGTGTGTGTGTGTGTGTGTGTGTGTGTGTGTGTGTGTGTGTGTGTGTGTGTGTGTGTGTGTGTGTGTGTGTTAGTGTGTGTGTGTGTGTATGTGTGTGTGTGTGGGTGTTCATGAAACTTTATCTCTCAAAGGATTGGTCTCATTAACCGCTCATCTTGTCAAACCCGTATTCACGTGCAAAACCAGGATTCTGATTTTACCATTATCTGAATTACGCCTGCAGTTCACGTTCCCTTTTTGTAGGACAAACATTAGAGCGGTAGAACAAACACCAAGACTAACGCTTCCAGTATACCATTGGTGAATATCCCTCACAGATGTAGTACATTATCATACTTCACTTTCAGTTTCTGTGGAGTTGCACTCCGGAATAGCTTAGTGACAGAAGATTGTGGAAAGAGTCAAACTTTCAAACGGAGACACGCTTGCCTGAAGAACTGAACATTTTTATTCGAAAAAACATCTATAGTTTAGCTGCGGCTTTGAGATGATGCTTTTAGGCAGAAGCCGGCATGTTAAAGCACTGAACAGATAAACAAACTGTCGATCAGTTTCACATATCCAACTGCACTTACATACATACATATATTTAAAATTAATTTGAAAGAAATGTTGTACATTATGAAGCTTATATCCAACATAGGTCAAACATACAATTTCTAAACATATTGAGAGAAAAAAATGTCGATCAGTTAAAGTCTTGCCTTCATAATCAAAACAGTCAAGAGCAGAAACTGCTTGTCTTTATCAACAGAACAGTGCCGTGCCCTGTATTGAATTCCGTGTCTTTCGGGAGTGCAATGATACTGTTCGTGTTGAACGTGTCTGGCCTGTACGCTCCTCCAGCCAAGTGCTCAAGAAATTGTTCGGACATTTTGACACAGATCCCGGGCATTGCACTGACCATTGCTTCCACGGGATCTGTGATGCTTGCGGTCGCTGGACAGCTCACCATCACCGTATCAGAAGGTTTGACCTCGCTCTACATCATAAGCTACTTGCTTGGTGAAATCTTTCTGTTGGTGGCATTTTCCTGCTTCTGCCGAAAATCGCTTTGTGAATTCTTTGCGGAGTTTGAATCCTAGCAGAAAGAGCATAGCCGAGAAGACTCTAGCTACAAAAGTGTTCTGCTTGCAGTAATTGTGAGCATAATTCTTATCGTATTGAATTTTTTGTAAGGCGCGGTTTTTTTACGCAACCGTTCCTGGTGCAGATAATGTTTGGTACACCCCCCGCGGGTTAGGAGGAAGAATTTACCCGATGCTCCCCAGCATGTCGTAAGAGGCGACAAACGGATTCTGTTTCTCCTTTTACCCTTGTTAAGTGTTTCTTGTATAGAATATAGTCAATATTTGTAAAGATTTTAGTCAAGCAGTACATAAGAAATGTTAAGTCCTTTGTACTGGAAACTTGCATTCTCCCAGTAAGGTCATATATTGTACTACGTTGCAAGCCCCTGGAGCAATTTTTTTATTAGTGCTTTTGTGAACAAGAAACAATTAACTAGTGGCTCTATCCCATCTCCCCCCTTTCCCCGTCGCGATATAACCTTGAACGGTTGAAAACGACGTTAAACACCAAATAAAGAAAGAAAGAAAGAAACGTTTGGTACTTAACTTACTCGGTGTCGTCAGAAATATTCGTGAAGGTCATCTGCCACCCCGCGGTCTCTTGGGGTGTACTCTTTTTTGCGGTTCAGCTTTACTGCGCAGCTTTCTTTCTGTATGTTAAGTGTGTGGAGAATTCTAAAAACAGAAGCAAACAACATTGTTGAAAAACTGACGAAGATGGACAAGCTTGCTTTGCGAGGAACACCGGAAGTGATCGAAAACTTCAGGCTGCGTCACGCTGACTTGTGTCACGTGATTAGCGCAGCCACTCGCTTTATGACCCACATCTTGGCGGCATTTTACGGAGCAGGGATAACGTGTATGCTGCTGTCAGTCCATGGTTTGATCAGTGAGGAACTTGATGCCAACGATTTGAGCAACTTGGGAACACTGTTCTTCCTCTTCGTGTTCTATCTGATTGTCATCACGCTCACGGGAGTTTCCTTGAATTTGAAGGTGAGTTGTCATTTGAATACGTTAAATGTTGGGAGACCCGAATTATTGCCTTTTTCGTGTAGATCTTTGAATTCATGCGCTTAATAATTTATGTGTACATTTATTTATTTGTTTATTTATGTATTTATATATATATACTAGATGAATACCCGCTTCGCCGGGTACGGCATCGCCGGGAAGAAGTCGACCCTAATACCCGGCTGCGCCGGGGACCTGGCTTTGCCGAGTGTACGCCGGCTTTGCCGGCGCACCGCACGAAGGAAGGGAGATAAACGCGCAAAACACTGGAGAAGAGTAATACCGGGCTTCGCCGGGACAGTGACCTTCTAATAATAGTATAACGGGAATATGGATTGAGCGTTGTCGAAAGTGACCTTCTAAAAATAGAAACGGGAATATGGATTGACGCCACACGAAGGAAAGGAGATAAACGCTGAAAACACTGGAGAAGATAAGGAAGAGTTACTGGGAATGGATCCAGAGAAAAACCAAAATCGGTTCAGCGCTGCGCGCTGAGAGCACGTGTTGAAATATCTCATCGACAAGGTTGTGTCCGGGGTGTACCTGAATATGGCCACCAAATTTGAAAGAGCGTGCATCGCGGACACACACACACACACACACGCACACACACACACACACACACACACACACACACACACACACACACACACACACACACACACACACACACACACACAAGTCGTATATATATATAGATGTATATATGTATTTATTCATGTATTTAAAAGCAAATTCTTCTTTTTGTTTGTGTATATGTTTATTCATTTCATTATTATTTACTGGACCTAATTTGACTTGACTTGACTACATTGGTGGTTGAGCCTGTTCAGCATTCAACATTATTACTTTATGTTTCTCGTTAGATGGTCTGTTTGATTCTGTATTTCTTTTCTTGGTTTCTTTTCTTTTCGGTTTTCTTTTCTTTTCGGTTTTCTTTTCTTCCTTTCAATGCGAGTATATCATAACGCTGTACGGCCAGTGTATAATATTTCCGTGACACTATCAATATAAAGCACAAACGGGTACAGACACAATGACAACCAATTTTATGTAATATTTTCTTTTGTTGTAAATTGATGAAATGACATTTATGTTCAAGTGATTGACAGTTATTACTTCCTCCTTTCTGCTTTCTTTTCTGTTACCGTCTGTCGTTTCATCGCTATTAATTATATGTCCGTCTCTTTCATTTGTGAGTAGTGGTGCTCTTTGCGCGCGCGCGTGTGTGTGTGTGTGTGTGTGTGTGTGTGTGTGTGTGTGTGTGTGTGTGTGTGTGTGCGTGCCTGCGCACATATGCGTGTAATCATGTGTGCATGCGTTGGTGTGTTTGTGGGTGTTTGTTCCAGAGAGTCAAAGACAGAGATGTTTTCATCAGGAGAGTGACAGAGACATAGAGACAGTGACAGAAACAGAGACAGAGGCAGGGAGTCTCCTGTCATCATATTCCCAGTTCTAATTTGTCATGTTTCTTTCAGATGCATGAGCCTGTTGACTTCCTGTTCTGACTTGACGTTCAGCGCATGAGAGGGAAAGGGTCTGGAATTGTACGTTTACTTTGTGACGATGTCAGTCCTTGTAATTTCGTTTTCTAGATTTCGAGCTTGGGGTTAAATTTGCAGTGGGCCTCAATGTGTGTGTGTGTGTGTGTGTGTGTGTGTGTGTGTGTGTGTGTGTGTGTGTGTGTGTGTGTGTGTTCATGCGTGCGTGCGCGCGCGCGTGTGTGTGTGTGTGTGTGTGTGTGTGTGTGTGTGAGAGAGAGAGAGAGAGAGACAGAGAGAGAGAGAGAGAGAGAGAGATTAAGCCGCAGATATTTTTTAATTCCAAACACATACATAACAAACACGCACTCAAAGAGAAAAGCGAATAACAAATGACAGAGACGTTCAGACAGAATGAAGAACTTATAGACAGATCAAAAATAAAGACTAGCAGGCAGGAAGGCAGTTAGGTATGTATACTGACAGGCATGCAGGCAGGAAGGCAGTTAGGTATGTATACTGACAGACATGAAGGCAGACAAACACCTACAAATCTAATGCATGTCCCCAGGTATCAATGTTCCTGTCCCGAGTACAAGGAGCACAGATAGGCTTCCACGTGTATAGGGGGCCCGGGTAGTTCAGGTGGTAGAGCACTGGACTTGTGATCGAAAGGTCGCTGGTTCGAATCCGGGCCGGGACGGACACAGGTCAACTTTATGTGCAGACCCAGAGACGGTATCCATCTCCCACCCCCGTGTCACCACAGTGGCACGTAAAAGACCTCGGTCATTCTGCCATAAGTGCAGATGGCTGATACCATCGGGGATATAGCTCAGTTGGTAGCGCGCTGGATTTGTATTCAGTTGGCCGCTGTCAGCGCGAGTTCGATCCCAGGTTCGGCGGAAATTCATTTCACAGAGTCAACTTTGTGTGCAGACTCTCTTCGGTGTCCGAACCACCCCCCGTGTATACTACATTGGGTGTGCACGTTAAAGATCCCACGATTGACAAAAGGGTCTTTCCTGGCAAAATTGCTTAGGCACAGTTAATAATTGTCTACCATACCCGTGTGACTTGGAATAAGGCCGTGAAAGGTAAATATGCGCCGACATGGCTGCAATCTACTGGCCGTATAAAATTTCATCTCACACGGCATCACTGCAGAGCGCCTAGAACTGTACCCACGGAATATGCGCGATATAAGCCTCATTGATTGATTGATTGATTGATACCACCTAAACACGCATACACTTGTGTATCTCATCTAAAGTCGGGTTAAAACCCGGGAACATGCCCCTAATGGCTTTGCCGTGAGGGCGTAAAACTTGAATTTCTCTCCACGTGTATAATCTCTTCACGTTGAATACATCCGCTATCATGATGGCACGATGCTTAATTTTCAATTTCTTAATAAGGATAAGGAGAGATGTTTGTCGTGAAGGTGGTGGTAATCAGAGTGTTGTTTGTTTTGGCACCGGTGTGTGAGGATGACGAATCCGGCGAACTATGACTTTCTTGAAAATGTACCTCTTGACTCTGCATCCTATAGGAACATATTACAGGAGTACTCTTTGTTTCCCAAGACGGACAATGTTTACTCTCACATATCTCGATATTAGCGGGCGTGTTTCCTGAGTATCTGGTTGTGTGTGTGTGTGTGTGTGTGTGTGTGTGTGTGTGTGTGTGTGCCTGTGTGCGGGTGCGCTTGTGTGTGTGTGTGTGTGTGTGTGTGTGTGTCTGTGTGTGTTTGTGTGTGTGTGTGTGAGTGAGTGTGTGTGAGTGTGTGTGTGTGTGTGTGTGTGTGTGTGTGTGTGTGTGTGTGTGTGTGTGTGTGTGTGTGTGTGTTTAAACAGAGAAACACTTCAGTTGATACACACCGTTTTGCTAATAACTATTGTATTGATCTTTTTGTTATGTCCTTGTGCCATTAATAAAAGTGACGCATACCTAAACACACACTGTTCACAGATCTGTGGCACCCTCCTGACATACGCACTGGTCAACATTCAGTTCAAACCCGGAGCCACCGTCCAAGTGATTCTCAATCAATCAATCAATATGAGGCTTATATCGCGCGTATTCCGTGGGTACAGCTCTAAGCGCAGGGATTTATTTTTGTATTTTTTTTTATGCAATTTATATCGCGCACATATTCAAGGCGCAGGGATTTATTCATGCCGTGTGAGATGGAATTTGTTTTACACAATACATCGCGCATTCACATCGGCCAGCAGATCGCAGCCATTTCGGCGCATATCCTACTTTTCACGGCCTATTATTCCAAGTCACACGGGTATTTTGGTGGACATTTTTATCTATGCCTATACTTTGCCAGGAAAGACCCTTTTGTCAATCGTGGGATCTTTAACGTGCACACCCCAATGTAGTGTACTCGAAGGGACCTCGGTTTTTCGTCTCATCCGAAAGACTAGCACTTGAACCTACCACCTAGGTTAGGAAAGGGGGGAGAAAATAGCTAACGCCCAGGGTCGAATTCGCAACCTTTCGCTTCCGAGCGCAAGTGCGTTACCACTCGGCCACCCAGTCCATTCTGTCATCAACTACTCACTCACCGGTTGCATTGACGTCAGCCTACGCTGGATGTTCTGCTCTCATCAACATAACGGATGTTTGAATTCAAAGGAAAGGAACCAGCTATTTTTTTTTGTTTTTTTTTTTTGTTCGTTCAAGTCTTTATTGCAACCGGAAAAATACCTAACAGATATCACACTTACTAAATTTAGAAACATTTTTGTCAAACTACGCCTAGGTATTATTATTATTTTTTTTTTTTTTTTTTTTTTTCTTCTTTTCTTTTTTTTTAAATCTCAGTTGCATGCAGGCTGCGTCAACCCTTTCTTTTTTGCCTTTTTTTTGTTTTGTTTTTTGTTGTTGTTGTTGGCGGGGAGCATCCTTCTTCATTGATCTTTTTTTTTTTTTTTTAAGTAGTGTTTTTACTATAACATTAATATTACTATATCTAAATGTATTTTAAACAACTTTTCTATGTAACAATTCCCTCTCAAAAATGCATACAATATCCAGAGGGGAGCCATATCTATAAATACCAATACACATTTTGGCTATCACAATCAAATAATTCACATAACTTATTAGTGCCTTGGAACTTTGTGAATTTTCAAATACGCCCCAAAAAACTTCCTTTACGGTAATTTTAATAATCATATTATATTTACAATTCACTTTATCCTCAACGCATTTCCAAATGGACATAATTTTCGGGCAAAAGTAAAAAAAATGTTCAATATAATCAATTTCGTTTTCACAGTAAGTACAGCAATTACTCTCGGAAATGCCTATTTTATACAATAAAATATTTGTGGGGTAAATATTGTGCAATATTTTCCAATGCAACATTCGCAATCTTGTTTCAGTGGTTACTTTGTTTACCATTAACCATTGCTCTTTTCCCGGCCTGAAATCAAATTTATGTTCCCAAAATTTAACTACAACCGGCTCCACATATTTTTCCTTTATAATTAATTTGCGAAATTGATAAGGCTTACTCAGGTTCTTTAAATCGTTGAATCCACATACATTTCCATTTGCAGAGCGTAGTGTTGCTGCTTTAACTGCTGTACAAATCACCCTATATTCAAAGAATCGTGTGGGCTTACATCCAACCTTCTGCTGCATAATATTAAAGGGCACAATCTCATTACCAACATATACATCCTTTACTCGACAAACTCCTGCTTTAATCCAGTCGCTAAAAAAAAGGGTTTGGCCGCAATAGATTATATCACTGCTGTTCCATAAACACGTATCACTTAATAACATGTCTCCACCTATTGCTCTCTGAATCATGTCCTTATTTTTCAACCAACAAATTAAAACTTGTTTCCAAAATACATTTTTAATTAATCCCAATCCTTTAAATTTTTTTACCGTGGTGTTAGATTGGAAGCAACACAACCTTTCACCAAGCTTCGAAAACATATGTATCGGTATATCTGTTTCCATCTTTCCTGCTTTTCGTTCAATAAATTTGCCGCCCAGGACAACAAACAAGAGGACTGCATATCAATGACATCAATCATTTTTAAACCCCCATCAGGAAACTCTTGACACATCACTTTTCTTTTAACTTTCTCAAATGCCTTAGTGTTTGAAAATCGTTTTTTCCAAATAAATCTGTAAAACATAGTATTTATCTCAGTCAATACCTTTTCGGGTATTACCAGTGCTTGCAACGGATAAATAATCTGCGATAACAAAAGAGATTTCACTATGCATATTTTCCCCATGATACTACAATTTCGTTTAAACCATTTTACAATGTTGCGTCGTATATTTTCAATACGGCTTGTCCAGTTTTCTTCAATCTCAGAGACCGATGAGGAGCTACTGAAATAAATTCCCAAAATCTTCACTTTTGTAGTCCACCTTAACCCGCACTCATTTTCATTACCATATTTATTACTGCCCAAGGCCATGATTTCAGTTTTTTGTCTATTCATTGCCAAACCAGAGAATTTGGAAAAATAGGTAACAAGGGTTAATGCGTTTTTTAACTCATCCATATCGTTCAGAAATAGGGTCACATCATCAGCATACAATAATATCTTAAAGAACATATCATAATTATCATTAGTTTCTTTCGGCAGAGGCAGACCCTTAATTGAGCCATCATTTCGAATTTTCAAGGCCAATAATTCTAATGCAAGGATGAAGGCCATCGGTGAAAAAGAACAGCCCTGTCTGATACCTGCGTTTAATTCAATACATTCCGATAACCAGCCCATAAAATTGATACAACTTTCCGATTTATACAGTAGAATCTCTACCCATCTTACAAAGACGGCACCAAAATTAAATCGTTTAAATGCATACACAATATACTCTTTGGAAATCGTGTCAAATGCAGCTTTATAGTCCAGTGCTACAAGGAACCCAGGTTTATTATATTCGTTTACATACGACACTAAATCGTCTATTTGCCGGATCGCTGAACTAATGGTTCGACCCTTCAAAAAACCGTACTGATCTTCACCAATAATATCTAAAATAACTTTAGATAGGCGAACTGAAAGAGTCTTCGCCAATATTTTATAATCAGTGTTTAATAGTGAAATCGGACGCCAATTATTAAGGTCGTCCCTTGGTAACTGTTTACCCTTATGAATTAATATTATTATTGCCCGTTTTTGTGTGACGGTTAATTCTCCCTTTAAAAAAGATGCATGAAAGGAATTCAATACCATGTGTTTTATTTTACACCAGAAGAACTTCATAAAGGAGGTTGTAATACCATCACATCCAGGGGAGGAACCGTTTTTCATATTTTTTAAGGATGTCGACAATTCTGTTAAAGTGATCGGACTATCAATTCCAGTCTTCTGCTGTTCTGTTAATTGAGGAACTTCAACACCATCCAAAAACTGTTCAACCAAATTTTCATCAAACTCAATATTTTTTTCGTATCTCCTTCTAAAAAACTTGACTTGTTCAGTCAAAATATCATCCTGATTTGTTATCACCTGACCATCTGCTTTAGCAAGACGATCCATAATTTTCGCGTTTGAGTGTGTTTTTTCCATATTGAGAAAATACTTTGTATTTTTTTCTCCTTCTTCAATAAATTTAATTCGGGACCTAGTTTGGGCTCCCTTAGCTTCCTGTATTGAATAAATTTCCAGTTCAGCTTTTACTTTATCTTTTTCCATCAACAGTTCGTTATTATCTTGATCTAAAACAAGGGCTTTGTCAATCCTATTCAAATTTTCCACCAATTCCCCATGTCTATTAAACTTACATCTATTTTTTTCCTTACTGTACCGAATACAAAATTCTCTTATTTTAATCTTACACAAGTCCCATTTTACGTGATCCTCCATTATTTCATCTTGTATCTCAAATTCTTCCAACATCAAATTCAATTCATCAACAAAGATATGATCCTTTAACAAACTATCATTAAATTTCCAATATGATGGACCACGCTGAAAGGAACCAGCTATTGTCTTCGAAGTTAAACAGCTTCAAATTGAGCGCTTCACTTTCTTCGACACTACTTTTTTTTCTTCTTTTATTTTTTACAGCCAGTTATCTTCTTTATACAATGTGCTTGAATAGTTCCTAATTAGCTTCTGCTAACAAATACAAACCACATAACACAAAAACCGGTAAGCATTATTAACAAAACTGAAACATACAGGCTGGTTTTATGTCATAGAAACGTTGTTAAATCAGCTTTCTATGTCCCTTTTTTCCTCATATTTTATCGAACAAGATGGTGTTGAATAGAGTTTAAGTATTTGTTTGTTTTCATTCAAACACATCACAGATTATTAAGTGGAAAGGTATTTGAATTCGCTTTGAAAATATCAGGGATACGTTTTTATCTATATATTGCATTTACTCGTCGTAGTCTCCCACCCCCACCCCCCCCCCCCCTCCTCCTTTTGCTTAAAACAAAAGAGTGATTAGGAATTGAAAGTCTCAAGGAATAATGGTATCATAGTTCTGAGCTCAACAAGTAAAAGTTTTAAAAGCTTTTCTCCCCTTCAGTAAATGCTAAGGACGGCGCCGTTCTGGCGTATTCAGAGTATAATGATCTCCAAACTGTCGTCAGAACATTTGCAGAGGCTGTAGGTTCGATGAACTTTCTGTTATGATTGTCGTCTCTTGTTTCAATTAAAACAATGAATTTTTGTCTATAAGCCAGCTGGCTTTAAAACCTGAAGCACACACACAATGACCAAATCCCAACAAGTGAATTCTAGTGAGGCAGCTGTTATAGAGAGTATACGAGTGTCGTGTATAAATTTTTAAAAAAGAAGCAGGTTATCCTGTCGTAGTTAAATACAGCGTGTCGAGAAGGCGCATTCCCTGATTAATACAGCAAAGCATCTGTGTTACAAAGCCAACAATCATTGAGGAATTTAACTATTAAATGTAAGGCTCAGAACGTTGTTTGTATTTTGACAAAAATATGACATTTGATACAGTACGAGACGTCGAGATGAACAATGACTATCAAGATAGTGTGTACAATGTCATTTTGTGGTAAACAAAAATACAAATAACGTTCATTTATCGATCCATTTTAGTTAGAATTCCATTTATTTTGTTTACGATTGAACGCATACAAACATGCATTATTTTGTGGTCTCAACCTACCGCCAAAATAATATAAGTTTTAGTCAGTTTCCGGCGACACATAGCTCGAAGAAGGAAAATCAAATGTTCAATCGGTACAAAGCAGATTATTTAATTCCGCTTAATTTTATTTTTAATCAGGAGTGCGCGCACAGAAAATGCGCAACACTCGAAAGGCAATATACATTTGTTTTTAAAGACAACGTTTTCGGAACAATATTTCGCAATATGTGAAGGGTTGTCAAGGCCTGAAACAAGGTTGCTCGGCTATTCCCACATTATTTATATGCTATCAATTATTGTGCAAAAGCAATAGAATTTCTCCCTGTTCCTTTGAGCAACTGTAAGCCGCTCTGAGGTCGAGTTGCTTCACATACTAATATATATTGCTATAAATTTAAAAAAAATAGAAAAACTGTTTGCAAACATTTAATGTTTCACTTCTTTCTGTATTTGTTCGTTTGTTTTCTGTTAACATGCAGTTTTTCCTTCATTGATGTATTTTAAAGATGAAAACTATTACATCAGAAACAAAACAAAAATGCTTTGTCTGAAGATTTGGACTGCAATAAATATTGCATAGTTAACGCATGTACCAAACTGAATCTAAAACTAATTGTAAAACTTTGTTACCTTAGTACGGTCTCCCTGAACATTTTAAATCGCAGTTGAACTAAAGTTTGTCATCGCTCGGAAATCATCATCAGCGTCTATGACCTGATGAAGTTTCGCAACGTGAGGCGCAGTTAAATCGTAAGCTGGTGATACGACAGAGCTCATTCTCTTGCTACTAAGGCGGGCGAACAGCCTCTTAGATTTGAACTAAAACTAATTTCCTCGTGTCTTAATATTTTTCTTGATTATTCCTTAGCTCACATTATCTGCTTTGAAGGTAAGGCGCATTATTCTTTTACTGCCACTGTACCACATTTTTATTTGAGCGTTCCTCATTATTTGCTTTGTCTAATAATGTGAGAAATAACTTCAATGGGATTGCAAACAAAGGACAACTTTTATATGAGCAGGCTGTAAACATCGTCAGCACAATATAACGTGCGCGTGGGTTTGGGCGCACCTCACTTCTATCTCACACACACACACACACACACACACGTACACACATACCCATGTTTCCACAGGTTTGGTTGCCTAAATCACCATAAGGCAACCATCCACACGTGGATGGCAACCTAAACTCTGGATGGCAACCTAATTGTGTGGATGGTCGCTTCATTTAACACCGTTAAATTGACTTTTTTGACGGAAAGAATGTCATAACAATGTTAAACTCTGGATGGCAACCTAATTGTGTGGATGGTCGCTTCATTTAACACCGTTAAATTGACTTTTTTGACGGAAAGAATGTCATAACAATGTTCAAAATGACATTCTTTCCGTCCTCTATAGGCGACGAAATAGGTCAAATTTTGTGCATTTTTTAGTGCAAAATTCTTCGATGCCGGAGCGAGTACTGCACCCAGTGCTGTTGTAGTGCAAGTGCACTAGAAAGGCACTACACCCAGTGCCGCCTCTTAGGTAACCATCCACACTTTAGGTGTGTGTGCACGCATGCACGCGCACACACACACACACACACGCGCGCGCGCGCAGAGACGCACACACACACACACACACACGTACACATGCACGCATACACGCACAAACATACTCACGCGCTCGCGCACGCACGCACGCCAGCGCACACACGGAAGCACGCACGCGTGCGCGCGCGCACACACACACACACACACACACACACACACACACACACACACACACAGATGCACAAATGCGCACTTGTCTGTATCTATGCATTTAAACACGCGCAATTTCTGAAGCCCTATGACAAGCAGCCAATCAGTCGGTCAATCAAGTACTCGAAGCAGGAGTGACTTTTGCGTTAATTTCTGACGATAGTACAACACACGAATATCGCAGTTCAAAAAAGGTTCAAAAGGTTTTTTAACAATGAAACAATGAAACAATGAAAACAATGAAACGTCTGGCGTCTAGATGTAATGAAGATTTAATATATTAACCATAAAAGATCCACGTTCTCATATGGACTCCTAATTACGGCAATGATCAAAGGGGTCATTTTTCGTATACGTAAGTCGCGTCATTACAGTTTACTACTGTGGTTGCTTTCTACAAAGAAATTCCGTCTGAGGCGATCGAAGTTATTGCTAATTAATGGATGATTTCTTCAAGGTAATTAAATTTACATCCTCGTTAAGGTAGGTGTCAAAAAAGTATATATTGTGCATCGGGTTTTGGATTTTACATTCGTCTCCAGACTTGAACAGCAACGGATATCTGGTGAGAAAATTTATTTTGACTCTCTTTGGAGGTTCTTACTTTCTGACTTTAATGCTTGCTACCCTTCATTACAATGTACGACGTATTCTTGCTTGTATCTGTACAAACCAGTGTACAATTTCAAAGAGACATTCTCCTGGTACGCAATCAAGTGCAAGATCCTCATGATAGGTTTAACGTATACAGGAGGCAGTGTTAAAACTGCCCTTCTTCGTTTCTTTGTTTTCGTCAGACGCTGAAGAAGAAGAAGTTGCTTTGTTTTCTTGGGTACAAACACAATTTTTGAGCGTAGAAATGTTTCACTGGTATCTCCGCCAGGAGTGGTTCCTTGGCACTGAGGACAACGTTTTGCTGTGACTCGGAGGAAGCACGAACTGCAGTGTGCATATTATTTGTCCTGTTTTTTTTATTTTTTTTTAATTCTTCTTTTTTGGAGGTTTTTACATTACCTTACATCACATAGACAAGGGGACAATTACAACACACAGGGGGTGGGGGTGGGGGGCGGGTGTTCGCGGCTTGGTGGTCGCAGGTGTCCTGTTTCTTTGTAGAAGTCTTCCTTGTTTTATCTAGTACAAAATATAGTTTCACAATCTTTGACGTCGCTTTTCCTTTTTCCAACGAATGGCAATCATGAATTCAAAACTCAAGAAAAAGTATGTCAATATGGTTTACTCGGCAGCCCAATATTTTGCATTCAGTGTCAAAACTACATTCCATTGCAAGCTATATATATATAGCCTCTTTTTTATACATTATTTGTAACACACTGTAGATCACGTGCTGGCATTCCATACTTTCATAATTGTTAATCTGCCGAAATATTGACCAAAAAAAAAAAAGTACCTAACCTAGTTACTGGCGTGTCTGCTTTTTTTTTTTTAGATTATTTGTAAATTTTCTGTGAGGAATATGTCTGGTTTGCTACAAATTGTCACAGCCGCTGAACTATCCAAATCGTAAAATAGTGTACAATTGCACTAAAACAAACATAAAATTATTCGAACATAATTATGAACATGCCTTTTTTCTGAATGTTTTTGGCATGCAATTCGGCAGAAAAACAGGCAATCATTTTGTTTAGTTCCCTGTTTAGGACTGCTTGTAAAAGTAGTACACTCTTTTAGAAATAAACTTGTTTGTAAGTTCAAGGAATGCTGAGGCCAGCAAGTACTAAGAAATTAAGGCTTAACGCGCTACTTTCCAAGATAACGACTAAAACTGAGTGTGGGCTTTCAGACTTTTCCACAAAACCACTGTATACTGATGGAGTTTCCAAGATTGTATTTTGGCTATGTAGACAAATCAACAATCGACTGATCACACCTAAAGAAGAGTGATAGAGGAACAATATAAAGCACACACACAAAAAATTCAGAATAAAAGATTATTTAGAATACAACGTTGAAAATCGGGTTTTGCTTCTCTTTGACAGTAATCTGCAATCATGCTGAAGCTCATCCTTGTCGCCATGGTTTTCGTGGCCGTTGGTAAGTCACTGATAAGAATCTGTCATCTCCGTCTGTCTGTGTGTCCAACTTTCTATTTCTCCGTCTGTATTTAAATCATTGATAAGAATCTGTCATGCTCCGTCTGTATGTGTTTCCAACTTTCTATTTCTTCATCTGTATGTTAATCATTGAAAAAAAAAATGTCATATCCGACCGTCTGTGTGTCCAACTTTCTATTTCTTCGTCTGTATGGAAATCATTGATAAGAATTTGACATATCCGTATGTATGTGTGCTCGATTATTTTTGATTATGTCTTACTACCAAAATTTCCATTTATCTATTTCTTCTTCTGTCTGCGTACCCTTATATTTCTCCGTATGTCTGTGTGTCCAACTATCTATTCCTACGTCGGTTTGTGCGCCCAAATATGTTTTGACGTCAGTCTGTATATTGAACAATCTTTTTCTCCGCCTGTCTGTGTATCCAACTGTCTATTTCTTCGTCTGTCTGTGTGTCCTACTATCTATTTCTTTATGCCTTTCAACACCAATTCATTAACTGATACAGAAAAAAAACCATGAAGAGCTATACTGTAATTCAATAAAGATGGGTAAAAAAACAAAACAGAATCTGTGAAAGGAGTGTGTGAACAGAACATAATCATTTCGACGTTGTTGCAATCGCATAAAAGCAGGAAAGATTTTACTGACAGATTCAATTACAATAACTTTGACGGGCTTCAAATTGAAACTACACTGTCGTCATCATCATCGTCGATTGAAGCCTAATCGGGATTCAAGAAGGCTTTGTTGCTTCTGGTTGGGAATATGTTTTCCAGCGATGGATTGTTGTAATAGTTTTCCTTTATCTCCTTCATCAAAAAGGCATACACTATCTCTCGGTCATATCATCTTATGAGAGGCAACTCGTCACCGGGGCAGGTTTCATATTCAACTGTCGCAAAACGCTTTGTTTCGTGAATTTACGTCCTCGGTCCAGGCATCATTATCTTTCCATACAAAATCAGTGTTTTTAAATTGTCTATGAATGACTGTTAAGCGATGAAAAAAACTTTCGTCTACCCTCGTCGTATAATCAATTTTAACTTTGTGTTATATATTGACGAAAGCGGGGTTATGCACTACACATGAATTTCTCGTTGGAAATAATAAAGTCGTCTATGTCGAAAAAAAAGAAGAAGAAAAAAAGAAAGAAAAAAAGGCTTTGCTTGGCCGGCGACAATCGATGATGATGATCTCGAAGTTTTAAAAGGAAGCCTATCAAGGTTTAATTATCAAATTACCGAACAACGGATCAAAAACATGTTTTCTTTTGACAAATGAAGGCATCAACACTTTGCTGTTGTCATCACTTCAATTATTAAACAACCTTCCAACTTCTAATCAAATGATCGGAATTCTATAATGTATTAGTCATTATGAGGAGCTTGATCGACCATATTGAATAAAGAACCCAAGGGAACTGTTGGGCATTCGGAACTAAATGCTTCCGAAATTAAAAAAAAAAAGTAGTGCAGAACTGAAGACAGAAAAAGTATTTATACATGTTTACCGTCTTTACCAAGCATGAAAATAATCCCGCCATTGACATTGTTACTACTACTACTACTACAACTACCACTACCGCTACCACTACCACTACTACTACTACTACTACTACTACTACTACTACTACTACCACCACTACCACCACCAACCCCACCACTACCACCACCACTACTAGTACTACTACTACTACTACTACTACGGTACTACTGCTGCTACTACTACTACTACTACAACTACTACTACTACTACTACTACTACTACTACTACTACTACTGAACACTTATATAGCGCGAACTACAGAATACGTCTGTGCTCTCCGCGCTTCAAAATATCAAACTACGAGTTACAATACACAAAATAAACACATAATAACATCTTCCATGAACATGACTGTTCTTAATGTTCATCTAATACACAGTCCACGCGGACACCAACTCGTGCATCATGAGGAGAGGCAAGAAGATGCGAACCTTCAGCAACACCAAGGAGAGGATCAAGTTCCCCTGCAAGTACAACGCCGTCAGAGATACCGTGTGCGGCAGCTATAAGGTCACCGTCACCCCTGGCAACGCCATCGAGGCCGACAAGAACAAGCGCTACATCGTGAAGACCATGTTTGTGGGAGTGGAGAGAATCAGCGACGGCATGAAGTGGGAGGGACGTAGCGACCTCAAGATCGCGAAGAAGGTTGGTGCA
>NC_090247.1:72570825-72610825 GCF_037325665.1 Littorina saxatilis
TTTCAGTAACTCGGACTGCCTGACCACGTCTCGCACGATGAGCAACAAGTGTGACGGAAAGGAGTTTGAGGCAGCCCAGCAGTGCTGGCAAGTGGTCGGCAAGAAGAGGTTCCACAGGTGTGTCACCAAGAACCTGGAGGTCCCTGAGAGCGCCATGAGGGTCAGTCATTCGTTTGTCTTTCATTATTATAATAACAACAATTCTATACTACTGTTGCTACTACTACTGGGTGACCCACAAAATGCCACCCACTAGAATAACTCCTAAATTTGTTCAGCGAATTAGATTTTTCTTTCTTTTACATTGGCTTGAGATATGGGATGCCCTGGCTAATGTACACCAAATATGAAGTAGTTCGCTGAAAACATTTGGGAGTTATTAGCATTTTAGAGGGTGCTCCTCTTCTTACAACTACTACTATTCCCCATCACCACTACTACTACAGCTACTGCTACAGCTACTGCTACTACTACCTCTACTACTACTGCTGCTGTTGCTATTACTACTACTACTACTACTACTACTACTACTACTACTACTGGGGTCCTGATTTGGCCTATATGGTCCGCTGGACCCAAAAAGCAACAACTATCATATCATATCATATCACTACTACTACTACTACTACTACTACTACGCTGCTGCTACTGCTGCTGCTATTGCTATTACTACTACTGCTACTGCTACTGCTACTACTACTACTACAACTACTACTACTACTACTGCTACTACTACTACTACTACCAGGGGCGGATCACATCATTTTTAAGGAGGGGTTTCCAAATTTCTTTCAGGGACAATTTGACGACGCGAAGCATTTCGTTGAGGACGCGAAGCGTTCAAACCTCCTAGGGGGTCCGGGGGCATGCCCCCCCCCTTGAAAATGTTGATAAAAACAAGGAAAATGGAGCAATCTTGTGCAATCTGAGCCAAGAAACCTCCCCTAATACACCTTATAAAAAGTAAAATTAAGAAGCCAAATATGGATCAAAACAAGGACAATTGACCGATCTGGTACAACCTGAGCCAACAAATTACCCAACTACCTTCCCACTGTCACTTACAAGACAAAGGCTCTGTAGGGTGGTCCGGGGGCATGCCCCCACGGAAAATTATGACACAAATCAAGGAAAATGGAGCAATCTGGTGCACTCTGAGCATCAGTTTTTCTTTATTTTCATTCTTATTTGTCTGTCTTTTTTGTTTTTTGTTTTTTTAGGCTAGGGGGGTCCGGAAACCCCGGAAACCCCCCCTGGATCCGCCCCTGACTACTACTGCTACTATTACTACTACTACTACTACTAATTAGTTACATAGTGCGAATTATGGAATTCGTCTATGTTGTCCATACTTTACAATATTGCCTGAACCAACAAATTACCCATGTTTTAATTTCTACTTTCGAAATAACCGGAATGAAATCGGCAACCGATCATACATACAGTTTACATTTCGATGGACCGCTTTCTCCCTGGCAAATATGATGCTGTGTTGAACACTTGTTTAGAATGCTCACCATAAGAGGCTGTGAAAGTGGTAAACCTGAGGGAAAGGATTTGTACTTCAAAAGAAATAGTGTCCAACCTGCCCCGGTGACCACATCTTGATAACGACCACCTTCCCGAAAGAAACCTCAATAACCTTTTTCCTACATGATTTTCCTTTTCATAACGAGTTAGTTGGCACCTTGGCTTGTCGTTATAGTCAGCTAGGTTCGACTGTACCGGCTTTAATAAACAAAAATTAACTTCATCATTATCTTCGCCAACCAACCCCCCTTTTAAGACACAGGTCTTAAAAACGAAAGAAAGACTTAAATTGGGGGTAAATTCACATAATATATACTTTTTTTTAGAAAGGTTTAGGTTTTAAAATGGGGAGGGGAGGGGAGTCTTAAATCAGGGGGTCTTAAATGGAAGGTTTCACTGTATTCTGGTTTGCTTCCATGTCTCCAGCACTGCGTAGAGTACGTGTGCAGCAACTACACTGACCTCAACTCCTGCCACGCTCTGTCCGACGAGCTGGACGGGTGTCAGGAACTGGGGGACATCTCCATGAAGGTCAAGAAGCATTGTGCACCCGACCTTGCCATCAAGTCGTAAACCTCCGGAGTTAAAACCACGTGGAATAATGGACTGGACGATCGTTTGATATTTGATGGAATCTTATCAACTTTTATTTTTCGAAACTTTGTGTACACTGTTCAGTACGTATACGTTTTGGAATAAAGTTGCGAAAGCTGTATTGAGAACAAACCCTTTAGTTGTGTAATTTAAATGGTGTCACGTGCTCGAATCTCTCTCTCTCTCTCTCTCTCTCTCTCTCTCTCTCTCTCTTTGTCGATCTCTCTGTCTCTCTGTGTCTCTGTCTCTCTCTCTTTCTGTCGATCTCTCCCTCTCTCTCTCTCACTCTCTCTCTCCCGGTCCCTCTCTCTCTTTCTCTCTCCCTCTCTCTCTCTTTCTGTCAGTCCCTCTCTCTCTCTCTCTCTCTCTCTCGGCCCCTCTCTCTCTTTTTCTCTCTCTCTCTCTCTCTCTCTTTCTGTCGGTCCCTCTCTTTCTCTCTCTCTCTGTGTCTCTCTCTATCTCTCTCTCTCTCTGTCGGTCTCTCTCTCTCTCTCTCTCTCTCTCTCTCTCTCTCTCTCTCTCTCTCTCTCTCTCTCTCTCTCTCTCTGTCTGTCGATCTGTTTCTGTCTCTGTCTCTGTCCCTCTCTCTGTCCCTCTCTCACACACATACACTAGCACACAAACACACACAGACACACACACATTCACACACACACACACACACACACACACACTCACACACACACACACACACACACACACACACACACACACACACACACACACACACACACACAGATTCACACATAGATAAACATAGAAAGGGAGACAACATAAATTGCAAGGCACACAGATTTATTTATAAAACGAAGTTCTTTTGTTTTCATGGGAGACTTTTCCCTGATTTTGAATGTTTCGATTTCGTGTTAAGTGTCAGAACTTTTCTCAAGTTCCGTTGTTTTGTGTGTGACTACAATGTTTCCTTTTAATAAATTAGGTCTGAGGAAATTCAACCTTTCGAAAACAATGGACTGCCTTTTACGTTGAGTAGACGATCATTAAAAGAAATTAAAGCAAGCGAGAAAGAAAGGCACGTAAAACGAAAATAAATAAAGTACAGATAACAAGTCTACATCAATCTAAACCATATATAGTCAAATAAAAATAAAATGAAATGATACACACTAAATCTGTGTGTTTTTTTCATCTCGGAAATCACAGTATTAACATGTTTTAGTATTAACATGTATACACATTTGCACAAAGATATTACAGGATCAGAAACGGACAAAGCAAAAAAGCAGGATTAGTACAATCCACAAAATAGTGGGAAAGAAAGTAATGCATTTATAAAGAGTGAACAATGACATTACTTCAACAAAGAAAAATTAAAGTCAAGGCTAATAACAAGATAACAATTAGCATATAATTAACATCATCATAGCATTGCCAAATTGTCTACGTACAGCTATGTACATCATCTCATTACCAAGATCAGGATTTGAAGCACACATCACAAGCAAGCGAAGGGGTAGGTAACAGATTTGTTTCTGTTGAATTCTACATAAGTACAGGTCGTCTGACCCACTTGCAACATTAACACATCACACAGTTCTATTAAACAGATTTCTACACATCATGTTGTGTGGTCAAAAGTCTCCCAATTCTTTACCATTTGATATTCGAGCAATTGTGATACCTTAAATAGCGCTAATCACACAATACTATTGTTTTTCACATGCTGTCCACTACACACACACTTAAATCCCTTTTAAAAGGACGAACACAGTTTGGTTGGTATTTGCAAATTGGAAAATATGTAACACCTGAAATATGTAACACCTAGTCCATCATTCTCTAATTCTCGAGCATTTTTGTTTTTGTTTTTTTGTTCTCATGTTGACATTGTCAGGGGTCAAGCCAGAACAAAATGTGTCCATTCTTCTTCGTTCACGTGACATTATAGGTCAGTCACCAGCGAAGGGGGGGGGGGGGGGCGGTATACAGTTAGCATGGACCAACTAATTCAGCTCGTTGTGGCACGTACAAGATCTTAGTCATTCTGCCATAAGTGCAGATGGCTGATACCACCTAAACACGCATACACTTGTGTACCTCGTCAAAGGCCGTGAGGGCGTAAAAACTCGAATCATATAACCCATATCTTGTCTTTAAGAGGCGAAATATTTAGCATGTAGGACATAAAGCATTCTCTCTTTTCACACATGGGAAGAAACTGACGCTACATTCGCGCAGAGGGTATCAATTGTCAGAATCGCACTTTCCCAAATAGCAACGCATTCTGTTTGACTCATTTCTCTCCTCTCTCCTTGCTTGTTAACTTCGTGTTTACTGTTTACAATTATGTCTCACTCTCAACAGAAAGCAGCCAGGATGTTCCCGAGCAGAAAGCGTTCAAATGGGTGTATGTTTGTGTACTGTATGTAAAATCTCGGGGAGCTCCGTGGCCACAAACTGATGGTTTACGGGAGGCGGAGGGTGGCTTTATACAGTTGGGGCAAACTTATATTCCGAGTAAATTGGAAATTCATTGATCGCAGAATAGTACATGAAGAAAATGCGGAAAAAGTTAATCACTTCACTACACGACACGACTCTATACTGCTGTGTGAGCCAAGCCATGCCATCAGCCTTTAGATGTGTAAAAAAAACCACTGCTATGTCAAACACACACACAAATATATATGAAAAGAACCTTATACTGTAGACTCAGCTATGTCAACAGACTGATTTCTGTCAACAACCTCAGCAATCTCAACAACTGCAACTCTGCCATGCGCCCTAGCTCTGTCAGTAACTACAGCCATGTCAGTGACTTCACGCAGAGCCAGACGAAGACGTCCCCAGAAGGAATCCACTGCGTCACCGTGGTCCTCCCACTGGATGTAGGTTGTCGTCTTCAGCACCGCCATCATGGCCGGCGTCATGTCACGTGACGTGACGTCATCCAAACACACGATGAGCAGCGTGTCGTCATAGTCCATGACGTGACTAAGGCAGAAGGTTAGCTCGAACTGGCACCACTGGCTGTACACAAAGTCCTTGGAGAAGACCATCAGGCTCTTTCTACTGCTCTGCACACACTCCACGATGTTGTCTACGATGTTGTTGCCGGGGATGAAGTCTCTCTGGTGGACACACAGCCTGAGCCCCAGGCGGTCCTGCAACTCCGGCATCAGGTGTTCACGGACCCACGGAAGATCCTCTTTGGTGTAGGAAACAAAGACGTCGTAGTCAAAGCAGTTAGCGTGCAGTCTCATCCTTCTGACGTCACCGCGGCCCCTGAAAACCTCGTAGAGCGCGAGACGGATGTGCCAACGGCAGCGGAAGATGAGAGAAACGGTAATGAGAGTGACAATCATGGCGCTGGTGACCAGGATGATGGCTACGTTCACTGACTGGCTCAACAGACACGCCTGATCCGCCATTATTAGGTCTGCTAGCTTTGTTCCTTGGATATTGTTGCACTTTAATATCAATTTTGGAGGCTTTTCGTTTATCTGATCCGTTAAGAAGAAGTAAGTGAACTGGTTCTTGGTAACAGTTTTGAACTTGTATTTCGGCCCAGGTGTTGTTTTGTGGAAGAGGTGTGCTTGCTGAGATACATACCAGTTTCTAAACCACATTAAATCACAAGAGCAAGTGAAAAGGTTCTTGTCCAAGCCCAAAAAACGTAGCTGCTGTCTCGTTTCCTCACTAAACGTTTTTTCTGTCACAGTGGTGATCTTGTTGTCCGAAATGTCAAGCCAGTTCAGTTTTCTGAGAGACGAAAACACTCCGTCTGGAAGATTTGACAGTCCAGAAGCCACAAGTTCCAATCTTGTCAAGTTTATAAAATGAGCGAATGTTTTCCACGAAATCGTTGATAATTCATTGTGCGATAACGTTAATACACTAAGATTCAGACAGCCAAACAATTCCAGAAACCTTGCATCATCCACATCTTTAAACACGTTGTGGTTCATTGACAACTCAGTCAATCGAGGGAGGTCTGCAAACGCTTTTCGTGAAATTCTGACTCCGTTACTGAAGTCCATGTCACACATGTCAAGCTTGAGTCTTCGTAGAGTCGGGTGACTGAAAGCTTTGTCATATATAATCATCAGCATGTGGGATGTAATCGATTGAATAGAAAGGCTCTTCAAGTTCGGAAACTGCTCAATGTTCAAATTGGATTGAGAGACATAACGAAATTTGTTGTTACTCAGATCAAGAGTATCAAGCTCAGGAAGGCATGCTTTTCCCACGAATCTTATGTTGTTCCCAGTCACATTCAAAGTTCTCAAATATGGGAAAAAGGATTCGGACATGTCAGTGCATGTGGTGGGCAATGAAAAAAGATCATTAAAACTTAACTGCAGATGTTCTATTTGCAGAATGCATGTCGTTTTTACTTCCGTCAGTATGCCAAATATTAAAGCGATATCCCGCAGTGTGTGCACAGAACAGAATGCAGTCATATCATATACTTTAATTATCTCAGTAGTCAAAAAAAGAGTTTCCACATCAGACGATATGTTCACGAAAGCGTGGGCTGGTGGTACAGACATATTGCAATACAAGGCAACGAAAGTGCACAAGCCTGGGATAGACAGCATGTTTCGGACAGAGTCAAAGGTCAGGCCAACGGTGTAACTTATGTCCAGAAACGTGAGATGCTTGAACCCGCTGAACACGTCTGGTCCAATATGACGTACACTGCCTGAACTGAACACCAAGTGCTTGAGTTGTGTCACATTGGAAAAGAACTGATCATTCAAAGTAACGGCAGATAAATTGCTGTTCTTAAAGAAGAGATTCCACACTGAGTCTGGCATCCATGGAATGTAGGTCATTGTATCGTTTATGCAATTTCCAACGCCTGGCACATCGTCTGCATCAGTGGCCGGACAACACGTGCACAAACTTTCACCACAACTAGTTTCGGGTTTGTCCGCACATGCAACATACAGTGTAGTCCAAACAACCGCGGAGACGGGGGTCCACATGAACAGCCCTAAGCACAAGCAAACGGTGGGGGCACCCATTCTGTGTGATACTTTGTTTCAACTGGAAAACAGGATCCAATATTGTTGTGAGGTAGTTGCACTGACGTCCAGATGTCGACTGTTGGCACAACGCGAGTGCCCCTGAGACAAAGAGCGCGGATGATGATGTACACCGCACGTACCTTCACTTAGGCCAAATACAAATATATGTTGGTTTAGGGTAACCCGACCGACCCTACTTTTTCCCGCCAACCCTAAAATTTTTTTTCATTTCTCAAAAAAACAAAAAAAAACTTTTGCAAACCATACCGAGACTAAGGGAAATTACCTTAAATCGACGTAATTAAAAAAATAAACATAAATAAATAAAAAAAAAATCCGACCTACCGACCCTATCTTTTTTGGTCACGTTACCCTAAACCAAAATATATTTTTGTTTGGCCTTACGTATGAACCCGTATGTGCCAAACTACCGGGAAGGACACTGCAGGAAACGGACATATTTGTCAGGATCCATTGTGTTTAGCTGCAACAATAGGATCCTCACGTGACCTGTACCATTAAGACATCCGACATATTAAGATCCTTTATTGTCCATACAATTAATTACAAAAGATGGAAAATTGTGGTTCATCTGCTCTTAAAACAACCAAAACAACATATGACACCAACCTTAAAAAACAAAAATAAGAACAATAAAACATACGAAGTATAAACACTTAAAGTACTCCAGACAGGTACGTCCGCCACATCCATACTGCACACACACACACACACACACACACACACACACACACACACACACACACACACACACACACACACACACACTCGCACGCACACTCTCGCGCACATGAGTTGCTGGTAAGAGATAGTAACCAATGCATCTATCACAATCCTAAAACGTATAGATAATAAAAGCTTTTGTCCATAAATATAAACAGTACGTGCGGCATTACAGAGGGTTTTAAATTATTGTGATTACATACACACAACACACACACGCGCACACACACACACACACGCACACACACACTCACGCACACACGCACACACACACACGCACATACACACCCACACACACACGTAATATGCAGGAAGGTGGTACAAACAAACAAAAAAAATACATTGCACTCTATTTTATCACGGCATCGCACAAATTGAATGAGAATAATCTGTTTGAATGCAAAGGCACAGTCCTTGCTATGAAGACGGTATGGCTCACCATTTCATATCCGGCCAGACTGTTTCTTTTGATAAGAACATCCCTCCACTTGGACAAATACCAAACATGAAGATTCTTACTGCTCCCTGTCACACTGAACAATTGGTGATGAATTTATAGCACAGAGAATTTCCAGTGTTCGTTAAAAATATTATTTCATTAAATTCGTATCTCCCACGGGGAGAAGCCAAGCTGTTAATTTGGGTATTGTCCAAGTGGAAGAGTGTTCTCACCCCGAGCACAATCCTGGCCAGAAGACGGTGAGAACAGGCACGTGCACAATCCTGGCCACAAGACGGTGAGAACAGGCACGTGCACAATCCTGGCCAGAAGACGGTGAGAACAGGCACGTGCACAATCCTGGCCAGAAGACGGTGAGAACAGGCACGTGCACAATCCTGGCCACAAGACGGTGAGAACAGGCACGTGCACAATCCTGGCCAGAAGACGGTGAGAACAGGCACGTTCACAACCCTGGCCACAAGACGGTGAGAACAGGCACGTGCACAATCCTGGCCAGAAGACGGTGAGAACAGACACGTGTACAGCCCTGGCCAGAAGACGGTGAGAACAGGCACGTGCACAATCCTGGCCACAAGACGGTGAGAACAGGCACGTGCACAATCCTGGCCAGAAGACGGTGAGAACAGGCACGTGCACAATCCTGGCCAGAAGACGGTGAGAACAGCCACGTGCACAATCCTGGCCACAAGACGGTGAGAACAGACACGTGCACAATCCTGGCCACAAGACGGTGAGAACAGACACGTGCACAATCCTGGCCACAAGACGGTGAGAACAGGCACGTGCACAATCCTGGCCAGAAGACGGTGAGAACAGGCACGTGCACAATTCTGGCCAGAAGACGGTGAGAACAGGCACGTGCACAATCCTGGCCACAAGACGGTGAGAACAGGCACGTGCACAATCCTGGCCACAAGACGGTGAGAACAGGCACGTGCACAATCCTGGCCAGAAGACGGTGAGAACAGGCACGTGCATAATCCTGGCCTGAAGACGGTGAGAACAGCCACGTGCACAATCCTGGCCTGAAGACGGTGAGAACAGCCACGTGCACAATCCTGGCCTGAAGACGATGAGAACAGACACGTGCACAATCCTGGCCGAAAGACGGTGAGAACAGGCACGTGCACAATCCTGGCCAGAAGACGGTGAGAACAGGCACGTGCACAATCCTGGCCAGAAGACGGTGAGAACAGGCACGTGCACAATCCTTGCCAGAAGACGATGAGAACAGGCACGTGCACAATCCTGGCCGAAAGACGGTGAGAACAGGCACGTGCACAATCCTGGACGAAAGACGGTGAGAACAGGCACGTGCACAATCCTGGCCACAAGACGGTGAGAACAGGCACGTGCACAATCCTGGCCAGAAGACGGTGAGAACAGACACGTGCACAATCCTGGCCAGAAGACGGTGAGAACAGGCACGTGCACAATCCTGGCCGAAAGACGGTGAGAACAGGCACGTGCACAATCCTGGCCGAAAGACGATGAGAACAGGCACGTGCACAATCCTGGCCGAAAGACGGTGAGAACAGGCACGTGCACAATCCTTGCCAGAAGACGATGAGAACAGGCACGTGCACAATCCTGGCCGAAAGACGGTGAGAACAGGCACGTGCACAATCCTTGCCAGAAGACGATGAGAACAGGCACGTGCACAATCCTGGCCGAAAGACGGTGAGAACAGGCACGTGCACAATCCTGGCCGAAAGACGATGAGAACAGGCACGTGCACAATCCTGGCCGAAAGACGGTGAGAACAGGCACGTGCACAATCCTTGCCAGAAGACGATGAGAACAGGCACGTGCACAATCCTGGCCTGAAGACGGTGAGAACAAGCCCGTGCACAATCCTGGCAAGAAGACGGTGAGAACAGGCACGTTCACAACCCTGGCCACAAGACGGTGAGAACAGACACGTGTACAGCCCTGGCCACAAGACGGTGAGAACAGGCACGTGCACAATCCTGGCCACAAGACGGTGAGAACAGACACGTGTACAGCCCTGGCCACAAGACGGTGAGAACAGACACGTTCACAACCCTGGCCAGAAGACGATGAGAACAGGCACGTGCACAATCCTGGCCACAAGACGGTGAGAACAGGTACGTTCACAACCCTGGCCACAAGACGGTGAGAACAGGCACGTGCACAATCCTGGCCACAAGACGGTGAGAACAGGCACGTTCACAACCCTGGCCACAAGACGGTGAGAACAGGTACATACACAGGCAGGACTCTGCCATTCAGACATGGGCAGGAAAAAGAAAGTAGGTATTTGTCCACGCCAACAATAAACGATGTACAAAGATAATTATATCATTCAATGTTAATGGTGTCTTACCAGAATTTGTAAGATTGCTGTAGCGCAGTGGTTAGTGCATCGGGCTGCGGGCCGGGAGGTCTAGGGTTCAAATCCCATCAGGGTCATGTGGGTTTTTCGGGCTATGGTCGGCTCCTACCGAGAGTGGAAGTGCTATGGTTCCTATGGGAAGGCTGGAATCACACAGCCGAGTGTCATTCATTTAACGAATGCGACTTTGAGGGTGCTCAGGGTCTGTTTACCTGACCAACACCGCAGGTGCGGCAGTTCTAGGGCCTGGTTTACACCAGGATATATTATGACAGTAAGCGTAGAGTGCTGCCCTGTCACGTAGTCTCAAACCAAATTGGAAATCCATAGCATCATCATTATAATCATCCTCATCTCAATAATCATCCAAAATTATAAAAATGTCCTTGCTCTTGTAGCCCTTCATGCCCGGAGCTCTCATGGTGACCTTGGTCTCATTGTTCCTGTTCCACCCTTCCCTGAATAGTACTTCTGCTGTCAGTCTTCAACGTGTGACGTTCTGGGGGGTTGACGGAGGGACGTGGTGGCGGTCTGCTCTCTGGAGGGGACGCTCACTCAGTCTGGCTCCGCGACTTAGCAGTCAATGTCGTTAGTAGGGGGCATAGTAGGTAGTGGGTTGAGTCCGTTAGCTCGGGACAGACCCACTACTGAACACCGTCGAAGTGACTCAGCAGAAGTGCAGTGTCAACTTCCGAGGGTAGCCTACCGCAACGACCCGACTTCCCTCCCTGAAGCGTCTGTAAAATTGACAGGTCTGGCAGCGGAACGAAATTCAGATGTGGATGGAGCAGCGAATGCAGGGACGGGGCGGCGTGAGAGTGCACCGGAACAAGGAACAGGTGTAGGGAAAAAAAAAGAAAAAAAAAGATTGCTGTGTAACAACAGAATAAATGGTTTGTTCGTTGTTGTTGTTTTGTGTGGGGTTTTGTTGTGAGTGTGTGTGATTTATTTTTTTTATTTTTAGGGAGGTCGTCTAGCTTATGCACTTCAGAACAAATCGGGCGGAATTTTCACGAAGACATGCGCACATTACCTACGCACATTGCTTGTTTGAGTGTCGTTAACAGAATCCAACAAGTCGCGTCAATCAATATCGAAACATGCAGTCAATGTGTAGGCCTGAAAACCTTGGATCAGTCATCGTCGAGACTACTAAAACCTGTTTAGCGAAACCCGCAAACATATTTATGGCATTATATTTAGTTTGTACCCAACACTTTCATTTGTCTCGAGCAAAAACAGTTTTCCCGAATGCCCCATTCATTGTAATAGCTTGTGGGGTTGTTGTTTTTGTTGGGGGGGCCTGTCTGTACGTGCGCGTACGTGTGTGTGTGTGTGCGATTGTGTGTGTGTTTGTGTGTTTGTGTGTGTGTGTGTGTGTGTGTGTGTGTGTGTGTGTGTGTGTGTGTGTGTGTGTGTGTGTGTTTGTGCACGAGACACAAAGGAAAGTGATAATGAGCTATCTAAGAAGAATCTCCCAATGCTCCTTTTCTCGAACAATGCCATCACTGATTTGAACCCTCTTGTCCCCGTTTAAGGCAGGGGCGGATTAGGGGGGGGGGGGTACAGGGGTTCCGGAACCCCCCTCCCCCCCCCGGCTGTCAAAAAAAATAAAAATAATACTAACTTTAAAATAAATAATGAGTGGCTGCTGACACCAGTTGATCATGTTTAAAATCAAGGATAAGCCATAAATTGTTCATAAAATAGCTAACAGGGGGGGGGGGGGGGTGTCTTGTGTCTGTTTTACCAGGCGAAATCCACCTATATTCTTGAAGAGATTACCACTTTGAGCTGAAGGTTACAAGTATTTGGTACATCAGTGAAGAATACAAAATAATGGTGTGTCTTCATTAATATTCACTATTTTCCAGCTATCGTCCTCACTCTGGGTTGTTGTAGTTGTAACACCACCAATGGCTGTAGCGCTTTCCTAATATCGCTTTAGCAGTGTTGTGTTACTGACAATCGCACATAAACAATAAACAAGCATGAATACCTTAGAGGGGCGGAGCAGTTAAGCCAGAGGGGGGGGGTTACAACCTGGGGTCCAGGGGGTAGACCCCTTGTGGGGTACATGGGAAGGCCCCGTTGGGGGTCTGGGGGGCTTTGCCCCCCTTAAGCTGAAGAATGTTAGCTATTTTATGAACAATTTATGGCTTATCCTTGATTTTAAACATGATCAGCAGCCACTCATTATTTATTTTAAAGTTAGTATTAATTTTATTTTTTTTGACAGCCGGGGGGGGGGGGGTTCCGGAACCCTTGTAACCCCCCCCCCCCCCTAATCCGCCCCTGCCTTAAACGGGGACAAGAGGGTTCAAATTAGTGATGGCATTGTTCGAGAAAAGGAGCATTGGGAGATTCTTCTTAGGTAGCTCATCATCACTTCCCTTTGTGTCTCGTGCACACACACACACACACACACACACACACGCGCACATACACACACGCACACACACACACACAAACACACACACACAAACACACACATACACACACACACACACACACACACACACACACACACACACACACACACACTCACGCACAAGGATACAACACGCATAACGCATCCCATGGCCACCACTCGAGCTTGATCAAAGGAAACGGATATCTTTTGATGCTGGTTTCCTCAACGCTTCCATAGCAAACGGATCTTCCTGTATCATTCACTCGACTCAGCTAGCCTATGATGTTTACGTCTCTTCATTGTAAGACGCACGACTATGAATGAAAGTGTGATTTCGTATTTCATGATAACAGGAATTTTCGCGTTGAGTGGTTTTTAAAAGTTGCTGAGATCACAGGAAGTTTGAACAACAAGGCTTTGATGATTGCTTGGCAAGTTGATGAAGTGTTGTTTGAAAAGCCTGCATTTGAAGTGTACATGTTTTAGGTCTAAATTTGCTTCAATAGTATCTATTAAAAAAAACTGTGGTTTTCGTTCATAAACATTTTGCTAGTGCACAACAAGTGTCTCAATGTACATAGGCGTGTCAGCTTCTTATAATGCAATCTGCCGGGAAGTATTGTTGGAGTTTTGTTGTTGTGTGATTTTGCTGTGTAGGCTTTGTATGCCAGTTGTCCCCATTTTTTTAGACGAATATGCGTAAACTCTCTCACACACACACACACACACACACACACACACACACACACACACACACACACACACACACACACACACACACTGAAATAGATACACACGCACAAACACACACGCACATACAAACGGACGTGCACACGGAGAAAAACTCTGCCCCCCCCCCCCCTTCTCTCTATTTCTTTTTCTATTTCTCTCTCTCTCTCTCTCTCTCTCTCTCTCTCTCTCACACGATGTTATGATGAATGGTATTGATGTGCAGTGCGAGTCAAGGTGTCCCTGACTCTGACAAATGCAGTGGACTCTCTATCGGACTTCCAGTAGCAGAACTTTGCGCGATCGTGCATGCTTCGGTATATAGAAAGCTTTGTACTTCGACATCCCAACCCCACAACACCCTTTCGCTATAAACATATGTTTTCGCGAATAAAACATTCTGATTCCGATTCTGATTCTGATTCTGATTCTCTCTCTCACACACTCTCTCACTCTCACTAAAACTCATAGATCCACGCAGGTTTGTTCATGCATGCAAGTACAGACACAAACTCACTGAAATAGATACACACGCACAAACACACACGCATATACCAACGGACGTGCACACGGAGAAAAACTCTGCCCCCCCCCCCCCCCTTCTCTCTATTTCTTTTTCTATTCCTCGTTCTCTTTCTCTTTCTCTCTCTCTCTCTCTCTCTCTCTCTCTCTCTCTCTCTCTCTCTCTCTCTCTTCTCTCTCTCTCTCTTTCTCTCTCTCTCTCTCTCTTTCTCTCTCTCTCTCTCTCTCTCTCTCTCTCTCTCTCTCTCTCTCTCTCTCTCTCTCTCTCTCTTCTCACTCTCACTAAAACTCATAGATCCACGCAGGTTTGTTCATGCATGCAAGTACAGACACAAACTCATACATGAATGCACGCCGTTACTTTTAGTTGAAAAGGAAATAACAGAATGCAGCAAATCGAGTCAATCCTTATCATAATATACAATAACGACCACATGCTTGCAAGCAGGCACTCTTTTTGAACAGGGTATTGGAAAAGTCAAATTTTAAAGACAAGACGCAATAACAGAATGCAACACCCTTCTCTTCAGTTAACTTGATAACGACCACATGTTGTTAGCCTTGAACGTACTATTCTTGGTACGGAGAAAGTGAACCCGATCTTTCTTCCTTTGTAATTGTACGTGACTCGGAAGGCTACTTTTAAGTCTACATGAATAGGAAAGCTTAAACATCCTGCCAATGTTTATGTGGTCTGTCATCCGTATAGATGGTATCGAATGCATGCTTACGCATAGCACAGTACATTACAGTCAGTGGTACATACACTACACAGTACTTTTATCTTGAGCATAGTCTCGTAGCAGTAGCAGGTCAACACAGTGTTGATAACTTGTTCCCTCGCGGATCTTTATACTAAAACGTAGTAAGTGGCTACAATGGAAACACCTTGTCAATTATCTAGGCTAACTCATTTGCACTGGGGTTTCAAATCTGACGGTCTTTTCAGCAAATAAATATGAAAAAATAAAATGCAAAGAAAAGAATAAATACATAACAGAAGAGGACCTACGAGAAACTGGTAACGGACGTGGGAATTTCGAACACATTATCAAGGTGAGCCCGTTTGCTTTAAAAGTATGTTATTCAACATACAGTATACGGTCTTTATATCTTAAAAAAACAAAAAAACAAAACAATAAAAAACCATGTCATGGCGATCGAGACAGCTATTGTTTTTGAAGACTGCGATAGAGGTGGAGTTAAACAATGACTGTTGAGATCAAATGTCATATTTTGGTCAAAACTATATGTTTGTTTAGCTAACATAGAGCTGCTGGTGATTAGAATAGCTAGCCAATGTATGATATTTGAAAGAATGATTGCCGAACACATTCTTTCGCTAGGTAATCATAGAGGAAGTTGAATGTAAAAAATCCATCTATCTTTACAGCAGACAGTTTTTAGTATTTTGGTAATTTGACAAACAGAAATGCTTGGCATCCGTTTTGGGTGGTGTATTTCTTAACAACACTCATGTTTCGTATGTTTTGCTTTTTGCTGTTGTCTTATTTGCTGTACGTAGAGATTTCCTTTCTTTTCGTTACAGATTTGCAGAAAACACACCACAGACATGTTTGACGTCATTCTCGTCGCTTTCATCGTCTTCCTCGCCTGCCACTGGTATTGTGACTACCGGTCATCAAACCTCCCCCCAGGGCCCCCCTCCCTCCCCCTCATCGGACATCTCCCCCTCCTTGACCAGGATCCCAGGGCCCAGTTCGTGACGTGGCGACGTCAGTATGGTGACGTCTTCAGCCTGTACCTGGGCAGCCGCCTGGTCGTGGTTCTCAACGGATATGACGTCATCAAGGACGCTCTGGTGAAGCACGCTGACATCTTCTCCGTCAGACCTAAGATGTTCATCACTGACCTCATTACACAGAGAGGTACGTACGGTGTGGTTCTCCTTTTTCTCAGCTTGTCTCTCTGTCGGTGTTTGTCTGTGTAGCTGGATTGTTCTCTCTTTCGCCTTCTTCTTTTATTTTCTCTCTCTCTCTCTCTCTTTCTCTCTCTCTCTCTCTTCTCTCTCTCTCTCTCTCTCTCTCTCTCTCTCTCTCTTTCTCTCTTTCTCTCTCTTTTCTCTCTCTCTCTTTCCCTCTCTCTCTCTTTCTCTCTCTCTTTCTCTCTCTCTGGATGACAGGTGAAATTAAAGATGCTATGTTAGTTCGAGATTTTCTAAAAAAAATTAAACAGTTTGAACTTTACAAAAAAATGCGAAACAAAATTTCTGAATTGGTGAAACTTGCAAAAAAGAAATATTTTCAAAATCTTATAATAGATAAAAATGACATATGTCAAATTTGGCGTGCAATGAATGAACTGACTAGTAAATCACGCAAAGCCCCATCCTGTATTAATCCTAATATAACTGCTGATGATTGTAATAGTTACTTTCTATCTATGACCGACAATGTTCTTGATTCCTCAGCCAGTTCTGATCAGATTGGCTATAAGGTGCCTGAAGTACTCAGTCAATTTTGTAATGAGAAACTTTTGCCATCTGACTCGTTTGATATACCTGTAATCACAGTCGTTGAAGTTGGTGCACTAATTTCTAAACTAAATAACAAAAAAACAATGGACACAAACAATCTTAATTCACAAATTGTAAAAATGTCACTTCCTTATATTGTAAACAGTTTAACCCATGTATACAATCTCTCTATCAGGAAGAATGTCTTCCCATCAGTGTTTAAAACGGCTAAAGTTATTCCAGTACCAAAGTCAAAAGACACCGATAGCCTTGACAACTACAGACCGATATCTATTCTCTCTATACTGTCTAAACCCCTGGAAAAGCATATACACACCCATCTCCTTAAATATGTTGAAGAAAACAATATTTTTCATCCTTATCAATCAGGTTTTCGTCCTAAACATTCATGTCATACTGCCCTTACCCGGCTCTGTGATACCTGGCTAAAAGCAATAAACAATCGTGAAATGGTTGGAGCGGTATTCCTTGATCTCAGGAAAGCATTTGACTTAGTTGATCATGCTATTTTGTTAGACAAATTACTTATTTACCTGCAAAATAGCTCATCTGTGTCCTTTTTTACATCATATCTGTCAGATAGGAAACAAGCAGTCTACCTAAACGGTTCATATTCATCACAAGGCACTGTAAAATGTGGAGTCCCACAAGGTTCTATCCTTGGTCCCTTACTGTTTGGACTATACATTAATGATTTACCATTACACCTCAAACAAGAAAATGCTGTACTTGATCTTTTTGCGGATGACTCAACACTTCACAGCAGTAATACAGATATAAATCTCATAAGAAAAGTACTCCAAGAAAGTATAGCAAATATTAATGATTGGTGTAATTGTAACAGAATGGCACTGCATCCTAAGAAAACAAAAAGCATGTTAATAACCACAAGACAAAAACACCAGCGACAGCCTCTGAGCCTTGATCTTATGCATGGTACAGTTAGCATTGCTCAAGTCCATCAACACCGTGTGCTTGGAGTTGTAATTGATGATGAACTTAACTGGCGCTCTCACATTGATACAGTTTATAAACGAGTTTCTAGGAACCTTTTCTTACTTAACAAGCTCTGGTGCGTTGTTTCTGTGGATGCCCTCAAAATGTTTTTCCACGCACACTGTCTCTCTCACATTTGCTATGCATCTACTGTCTGGTGCAATGCCAGTGATGTTCATATAAAGAAAATAAACACACTTCACAAGAGAGGTGTAAAGTTATTAAACCGAGATCCCAATATGACTACTCAAGAAAAATACACTCAACTGAACATTCTTCCGCTACATCAGCAGTTCTTTTTAAATGCTAGTGTTTTCATGTTTAAAATGTACAACCATGAAACACCTTCATACATCCAAGACCTGTTTGAGCGTCCTCCTGGTAGAGCGAGGCTTTTGAATTATACGCTACCGCTCCCACGCATTGATTTGTATAAATCTAGTTTATCCTACTGGGGATCGCTTGTGTGGAATATACTTCCAATGTACTGTAAAACATGTCAAACCCTTTCATCTTTTAAAAAAAATGTTCGAAAATATCTTTGTCAAAAATAATTCTCTCCCTACGCTTTAAAATCATAACTGTTACTGCATAACATCTTAATCATCATTTTATTAATCAATGAACCACGTTATTATAACTAGTGTTTTGTTACTTTTAACCTGATTACAAATTCTTAGTTAATTAGTTATTCGTTGGGCTGTTCAATACATGTTATATAAATATATAATTGTAATGTATAATGTCATGTATGTCTAAAAGGGACAGGTTGGAAGATTAGGCATTGCCTAAAACCTTTATCCCTTTGTATTAAAGTTTTGAATCTGAATCTGAATCTGAATCTCTCTCTCTCTCTCTCTCTCTCTCTCTCTCTCTCTCTCTCTCTCTCTCTCTCTCTTTCTCTCTCTCTCGTTTAATTCCAGTGCATGGTGTTGTGGTTTGTGCCCGTTCGTAAGCTAACACGCATAGTGTGCTTCTTAACAGGTTGCCCTAAGTGAGAAAAAAAATCTGAAATTTTGTTCCAGGAATCGTCTTCAACTCAGGTCCATCGTGGAAGGAGCAGCGAAAGGTCTCCATCCAGATTCTCCGCTCGCTGGGCATGGGTAGGCAGAGGTTCGCCGACAACATGCTCGCTGAGGTCTCGGAGTTTGTCAAGGCCGTGGGCAAGAAGCAAGGTCAAGCTACCGACCTGTCCAAGGTGATCATTGTCAGCATGTCCAACAACATTTGTTCTGTTATTTTCGGGCGGAGGTTTGACTACGACTTTCCCAATTTCTTGAGGTATCTGGATCTCATTCAGGAGAACTTTCACCACCTTCGCTCCACGAACTTGGTCAATTATCTACCCTGGTTGAGGTTTCTGCCTGGAGATCTGTTCAAGGCTAAAAAGGTCAGTGAGTGAGTGAGTGGGTGAGGGAGTGAGTGAGTGTGTAAGTTTGTGAGTGACTGAGTGAGTGAGTGGGTGAAAGAGTGTGTTTTCTGGACTGTCGAACAAGTATTGTGTGGAAGCACTGCCAATCCGTCCCTTACCTCATGGATACCTAATCACTCCGGATTTGTATGCGTTTAGAATTATGAATGTTTCTGAACAATGTCTTTCATTGGTGAGAAAAGGACATGCAAAATGACACATACAGATGTGCGATTAAATGAATGGGATGGATACTTGACAACATATCAACATCATTGACCGAAATACAGAAATCGATTCGAAAGAAAGAAATCAGCAAGATATCGTTCTGTCAGTCTTGCTACAAACATTGTCATACTCCATAACTGCACATGCAGATATATATTTATACAACAAAATTCATGCACAATATTTTATTCAACAGTTATGAACTCTTTATCTTTTCAACCTTAAATAAAGGCAATGCTACTATAATAACAGATTTTGATTATCCCCTTGACTGCCAGAAGAATTTTGTTTGTTTTAACTGAAAAAAACCCGTAAAATACAAAGAATAACGATTGGACCAAATCTGAGAAAATGGTCTCAAAATGGCAGTCATCTTTCTGCAATTCGAAGGGCAATATACAGCGGTTGTTTCCCTTGTCAGAGTATTGATTTGTTTGAGGATAGCAAACACGTGTCTGATTGGCATTGTGGCAGTCAAGGTCACATTTATTAGAGTTTCTGTGGTATTTTCTCTCGACTTTATTTTTTCTTAAACGTTAAAGGCATATGTACGCGCTCCCGTGTTTACAAAGTGTAGTTTGCCCATAATCGATGTCAAACGCACCATAAGACCATGTAATGACGATATGTCGCCATGCGCGGACCATATACATGCATTACAGCTTGTTTTAGAGTCTCAAAAACTTTGGATGTAAACAAAGACGCGGAGTTATTTTCCTTGCGTCAACGCTACCTCTGTTGGCAAATCTATAAATAGGACGATCCAGATCAAAATGAAAATTAACATATCTCAACATTGAAGGGGTCCTAGACCACAATATTTTGCAGGGAACTTAATTTAGCATGTCTCCAGCTGTTGGTAAAGCAATTAGCGTGTATAGTCATCGAGTACATATGGCTTTAACTGATCTCCTTTTCATTTATTATATTTTCCTCAGATTCTTCACAACGTGCAGGAGATGAATAAGTGTTTCCTCATTCCACAAATTCAGCGACATATTGACAACCAAAACGGTGGTGATGATACGGACAATGAGGAAAGCGATGATTTTATCAGTGCCTACCTCAAACAGATACGAAAGGAGAAAGCAACTGGAAATGCTCCTTCAACAGTGAATGGTTAGTGTTCATATGGTGCAACCAAATTAACGGTTTTGCAGGTGTGAATTCATTCTTACACGATTATGTCTGTCTGTCTGTCTATCTGTCTATCTGTCTGTCTGTCTGTCTGTCTGTCTGTCTGTCTGTCTGTCTGTCTGTCTGCTTTCCTTCCTTCCTTCCTTCCTTCCTTCCTTCCTTCCTTCCTGTCTGTGTGTCTTAGCTTTTGTCTGTCTGTGACGAGCGTGCATTGTTTTCCTTTCTCTTTTCAGGTTCTGTTTATGTGGGTTACAAAGGTAGTGTACTGATTCGTTTACTGCCGCTGAACCGGTAAATATAGGATTATATCGTACTTTGTTTGCTTATAGTAGAGTGTACGTGCGAAAAAGAATGTATCCGATTACGCTGAAAGAGATGATTTGATGAGTTTACTATGCTACAATGCAGTGTCTTTATTTTAATAACCATTATTATTTTCTCTCTCTTTCTTTTTTTCCCAAACGCCAGAGGAAAATTTACTGTGGGTTGTATCCGACCTCTTCGTCGCAGGGACCGAGACGTTAACTTCCACGCTCCTCTGGATCATTCTCTACCTCATTCACAACCCCAAAGTACAGGACAAGTGCTTCAAAGAGATCAGTGACGTCATTGGTCGAACGTCACCACCCAGCCTACGTCACAGACAGGACATGACGTACGTGCAAGCCACCATTTTGGAAACTCTTCGAATTGCTGACGTCGGAGGTATGGGCTTGCAACATGGGGTTTTGAGAACCGCGGAATTTCGGGGCTGCACAATTCCGCGGGATGCAATCGTTTTGCCCATCCTGCATTCCGCGCTTCATGATTCTGCGGTGTGGGGAGACCCCGAGAACTTTCGTCCTGAACGCTTTCTCGACTCCGCTGGGGGGCTGGTGAAGAAGGCAGAGTTCATCCCCTTTTCCCTTGGTGAGTTAGTTGTTAAGAGTACTGAGGATACCAGCGTGTTCATAACTAAAGTTGATGTATTATAAGTGGACATATGCTGTGTGTGTGTGTTTGTTTGTGTAAATGTGTGTGTGTGTGGGTGATGTGTGTCTCTGTGACAACGTGTGTGTGACAGCGTGTGTGTGGGTGTAGGTGAGTGGGTGTGTGACATGTTCGTGCAGTGTATTTTGTTTGTCTGCCTATCATTTTGTTTGTGCCTGCAAGTGCGCGTGCAAGCAATCATCGGTGCAGTTTTGTCAGAGAGAATGATGGCTTTAACTTCATGACTGCTCCTCTAGTTAGTTAGTTAGTTAGTTCGTTAGTTCGTTAGTTCGTTAGTTTGTTAGTTAGTTTGTTTGTTAGTTTGTTTGTTAGTCTGTTAGTTAGTCTGTCAGTCTAGCATTAGCTAGCTAGTGGTTATATTTGTTTATCCTACATACGCGAGAGAGACTTTCATGAGATGATAATCGTTCAATTCACACGTGTGTGTATCATGTAAATGAGGTTATGTCAAGCAAGTCTGGCAGGGGCCTGTTTTTCCACTGCTTATGATGCCAAAGTCACCGTGACAAACGTCATTATAGAAAAAAATTGCGCTCGCTAATTCCCCTGGATGAAATGTTAGAACTAACACGTCACGCCACACTTTCCATAGTGACGTTTGTTTGGCTTTAGAAGAGATCGAGGTTCCAAAACAAGCGTCTTCAATTTGGCTGCCTCGACTGTGGGACGTTTTGAGTAGAATACACGTAAGTACAGTATGTAGGATACACAGAATACTACATGGCTTGCTGTTACGTACCAGATTTACACTCGTTGCTTTTTCAAATAGTGAACAGCTCGCTTTCGCTCGCAGTTCAAATTTTTTTTTTAAATCCTGTAAATCTGGTACGACACAGCAAGCCATGTAGTATTCTCTATTTGTTAGTTCGGTTTCTTGCTTGTATGTCGCCTACTGTACCTTGTAATTAATTACCAAGAAACATAAAAATGATCGCAGAGCTTTTGCAACACGAACATTGCATCCTCTGTCAACAGGTCGAAGACAGTGCCCAGGGGAAGGAATCGCGCGCCAGCAGCTTTTCTTCTACGTCACTTCCCTCATACAACACTTCCGTTTCCTGCCGGCAGAAGATGGACAGCTGCCATCTTTGGATGGAATCCAAGGATTCACCTTCTCTCCAGCACCATTTTGTCTTCGTGCTGTTCCAAGGGATGATCAAGCTTGAAGGGGGTTGACCACTTACACGAGTTAAGTTTACAGATATAGGAGGGAAACGCCATTCTGGTAGATGTTATCGGGCTAATTCAACCGAAAGAGGTCCATTAGCTACGCTGTAATTTAGACAAACCGGCAATGATAAACTCGAAAATACTCCGAAACTATGATAATTCATTAAACAATGTCCTTGTGTATATTCGTGTTGCGTGTTTAAATTTGGGAATTTACATCTTTCCAATAGTGTTCGCAGAGAAGACTGAACGTGACTTCGGGTAGGTTTAGCTGCTACTTGAAACTGTATCATTAATTCGAGCGTTTTCTGTTCTCTGTTTCTGTTTTCGTTTGGATTTTGTGAGCACTGTGTATGTTTCATATGAAGTGCAGCTTTCCATTAGTCGAGGAGAGACTTCCTGCATTTTGTCATTGCTAAACTCAAGGGCTACTCGCAGGTTGTGTACGTTCAATAAGGACATTCCGACAATTAAAAATCATTTTGTTTACGAACTTTGTCTGTGAAAGTTGCAAAGATGTGTATTTGTAGTCGTCGTAGTAGATGTTGTTGTTGTTGGTGTTGTTGTTGTTGTTGTTGTTGTTTCGTGCGTGGCAATTATGTTGGGTTATTTTGTTTTTTTTAGGCACAAACCAGAGGGCATCTTGATTTGTTCAGAAGTTCCGCGGATGACTGGAGGATGGTGATACTATATTAGTCGGCCCAGTAAGAATAAGGATAAATATGTAAAAATCATTACAAACTCGTCTTTCATTTTTCTTCCAATCAGTATTTGCGTATACTTGGCATGTGTTCTACATACATATAAAGGGAAGAAACTGCTTCACTCTTGACAGTTGGTATTGGAAGGGAGCTAACTCACGCGCATCATGGCTATATTTTCAATTTTCTTCTTACTTTTCTTCTGTCTTTCATCTTACCCTGTGTGTGTGTGTGTGTGTGTGTGTGTGTGTGTGTGTGTGTGTGTGTGTGTGTGTGTGTGTGTGTGTGTGTGTGTGTGTGTATGTGTGCTTGCGTGCGTGCGTTTGCGTGTATATGTTCGTTTGTGCGTGCGTGTGTGTGTGTGTGTGTGTGTGTGTGCGTGCGTGCGTGCGTGCGTGCGTTTGCGTGTGTACGTTTGTACGTGCGTGCGTGTGTGTGTGTGTGTGTGTGTGTGTGTGTGTGTGTGTGTGTTTGGGCACACGCGCATGTGTGTGTGTGCAAGAGAGACAGACAGAAAAACAGTCACAGACAGAAAAGGACACAGAGAACACAAGCAAGCAACACTCCACTCATAAACACATTAATCTGACGTAGGTTGAAGCTTTATTGAAAGACCTCGCACATCAGTGTGTGCGTACACAACGTCAAGATAATATAAATGATCCACGTTGATCACGTGCGATACCATTCAGTCCATCGACAGTTTTCGTGTCTTCGTCTAAAACCTGATGGTAAGATCGGGGGCACAGTGGTCCCTGACCTTTTCGGAAACACCAACCAAGTTGGAACATCCGTCCATCTCGTCGGACAGAGCGTGGCATGAGTTGGGGTCAGTGTAGTTACTGCACACGTACTCTACGCAATGCTGGAAGAGACAATACAATACAATACAATACAATACAATATAATGCAATACATTACAATGCACTACAATACAATACAATACAATACAATACATTACAATACAATACAATACAATACAATACAATACAATACAATACAATACAATACAATACAATACAATACAATAGTGATCATTAGAAATGATCAAAGTTGTTTCCTTTTAGGTCTCAGCAGTCACGTTACTTGTGACTGCTGATCAAATATGTTTTTAATGTTATGGTTATTTTACCTCTGATGTATGGGCGTGAGGAAGAATGTATGTATGATCGTATTGTGTATGTGAAAGAGCAGAAGGCTTTTGCCATTAAAGTTTGCTTTAAATTTGGGTTGAACCCAATTCTTAATGATGTATGTTTGATAAAACGCATTACACTACACTACACTACAATACAATAAAATATAATACAATAAAATACAATACAATACAACACCATAAGCGCAAAACAAATTGTGCAACAACGTGTGTACCCCAACTACAGCATTCAAGCCTGTATGTTTCAGTTCAAACTGTGGATGCCATTTGAGGCACTCAACTTGGCTATCCGGCACACTTTCTTTTGATCAAAGATTTCTTGAGTTGTCGAGGAGAATGAGAGAGGGAAAGAGAGAGAGGGAGAGAGAGGGAGAGAGAGAGAGGGAGAGAGAGAGGCAGAGAGAGAGAGGGAGGGAGAGAGAGAGAGGGAGAGAGAGAGGGGGAGAGAGAGGGAGGGGGAGGGAGAGAGAGAGAGGGGGAGGGAGAGAGATAGGGAGAGAGGGTTAAAGATAGGGAAAGAGAGAGAGGGAGGGAGAGAGAGAGAGAGAAAGGAAGGGAGGGAGGGAGAGAGAGAGGGAGGGAGAGAGAGAGAGAGGGGGAGAGAGGGTTAAAGATAGGGAAAGACAGAGAGGGAGGGAGGGAGAGAGGGAGGGAGAAATTGAGCGCCAAATTAGTCAACGAGTGACAAGGTCGAATACTATTTTTGTCATTTGTTTTTCAGTTTCGATTTTTACTTCTTCCACGTATGTACGCTTCAAGATTATGTATTTCTATGATAAACATTTTACTTCTTAGAAAGTTATTTTTAGGTTTGGATCCAAGAAGAATTTAAACACACTGACCCTCATAGCACTCTCGGGTTTCTCCAGGTTCCTGGTGACACACTTGTGGAACCTCTTCCTGCCCACAATCTTCCAGCACTTCTGAGCCGCCTCGTACTCAAAGCCGTCACACTTCTTGGCCATCGTATCGGCTGTCGTCTTGCAGTCAGAGTCGCTGAAAGACAAAGTGATGCAACTATTTGTGTAATAATATATAGAGAATACTACATGGCTAATGTTCAAAGTTAAACCCCGCCTCAGTACGCAGGTTTCAGACGAGTTTCAGACAGAAATCCCTGCACACTGACAAAGGACATTTTTCCTTTGATAAAACCGACTTTCTTCAATAAAAATAAGGCAAAATTGGATTGGATGGATTGGATAAGATTTACAGTCCAGTGAGGTTACCCTCATGGAAATTCGGGCTGCTTTCTCCCCGATACCAAAATAATTAAAATATCGTGATTTTGGAGAGAGTTGTGTAATGTTATGACGTCATTGAAATGTGTATACAACCGCCAATGTGCAAGATCCATAACGTTATACGTAGATAAGGGATTATGGGTAAGAATGTGGACCAAACCACATCATCTCTCCATGCCGCCTGTTTCTGCTTTGTTCCTACAAATCTCATACCAGAGCATAATTGTAAAGTTATGATGTTGCGCTATATAAATGCTCATTTATTATTATTATTATTATTATAGGACCACGACAATTTGCTCCACAGTATCTGCCCTTAACGGATCTTGTCAAAGACTGAGCAGTAGTGGAACTGGTTGACTTACGTCTGAGCGAGTCCCTGGTTCATGAACACGTTGTAAAAGGTCGTTGCCTGTCGCCTGTCTTGGAATCCGTTGTCAGCCTTGAAGGTGGCTGCCTCGTGCTTCGTTCCGTTTCCTGAAAATAAAATATCCAATACACATACATGTAGTTCTCAACCGACGTAGGCGCATGCCAAAACTGGAAGAGTGACCTGCAAAAAAGATGGGTTAGAGAACTTTCAAATCTTGAGGATACCGTTAGAGAAAATGAATTAAGGACTGGCTGCTTGAGGCCAAACAAAAATATATATGTTGGTTTAGGGTAACCCAACGGACCCTAACAAAACAAATTCATTTCTCAAAAAAAGCAAAAAAACTGTTGGCACATTTTGCGAACCATACCTAGACTAAGGGAAGTAACCTCCTTAAAAATCGACTAAATTAAAAAAAAAAAATTAAAATATTAAAAAAAGCCGACCCTATGTTTTTGGGACACGTTACTCTAAACCAACATATATTTTTGTTTGGCCTAAATGGTATGTTGAGGATACAGCAAGAGATAACGAAGGACAGGCTACTTAAAAGATTCGGGAAATTTTAGGGTCAAGCATCATTGTTTGCTAAGGCCAAAAAAAAAATAGGTCTGTTTACGGTAACCCGACCGACCCTATTTTTTTCGCGCGACCCTAGACTTTTTTTTGGCATTTGGAGAAAAAAAAAATCTTTTGGTTTTTTTGCAAAATAACGTAAAAATATGGTTTTTTGGAGAAAAAAAAATTAAAAAAAATAAAAACATCCCGACCTACCGACCCTATTTTTTTGGCCTATGTTACCGTAAACAGACCTTTTTTTTTTTGGCATAATGTGGAGACGATAAGCTAAATGCCACCAACACAGCGGCTGAGAAGAATCTTCGCAAGTCAAAAGAAAAGGCACAGATTCACTGTGGCAGAGGCGCATGAAATCTGTCAGAAAAAAACCACTTCTGCTTTTAGCCGCGGGAAATTTAGGGTCAAGCATCATTTGGTAATGTGGAGCTGATAAGGTACTGTCACTAGAATGAGAAGAATCTTCTCAAATCGAGAGAAGGGGCACAGTCTCGCTGTGGCAAAGGGCGTAAGAATACGCTCTCTGAAAAAGTTAGCCAATCAACTGTTTCACATCAGTCATGTGACACCAGTACTTACTGACAATTATTATTATTATTATTATTGTTTAAGTTATTGAGACATCCCAGTGCACTAAGGGAGTTATAGAGCAAATCGAGAAAATTCATTATTGAACGAAGCGCATAGCGCTGAGTTCAATAATTATTTTCGAGATTTGCTCTATAAATCCCTTAGTGCACTGGGATTGTTTCAATAACGATATTGTCAGTACCGCCAGAGAAAAAAGAAGATTCAAAACGCACATTTTGCTACGCGCATTTGGATAGGCATAACTGTGTGGGCAGGTCGTGTAAGATCTACTTTTGTGTGGGCTGTCTCAAGTGTGTCGTGCTTTCGTCACACGCAAACTCTTGTTTTAATTTCCGTTGGTAAATTCCAGTGTAGCGTTAAGCTAAACAGTGATGATCTTTTATTTGAACTCGGAGAAAGGACTGTGCTCTTCGTTATTTGCGATTCGAAACATCCAGTCGAGCTTCGACGGATTGACTGTGCAGAGTGACTCCCCTTGAATTGACTACCCCCAAGGTCGACGGTTAGCACATTTTCAAAATAAATGTGGCATGTTTCTCGTGTTGTATCTTTACTCATCGGGGAGTCTGGTACTAAATATGAACGGTAAGAATGCTCTGAACCCTACATATATCCCCATAGTTTTATCGTTCACATTTTCCCAACATGTTAATTCGCTGAGCGGGGTTTATGTCGTCTGCTAGGCTATGGCAATCGAACCACTGCAGTCTCATTTCAAAAACAAAAATTGCTCGTCACGTTCAACTGAGTCTGCACCATGAGGCAGGCTGGTAATAAGTCTTATACATGGTAAGAACGTTCTGAACCCTACATGTTTTCGATTCCGATTGCCTTGAAATAATAATTCGGAAACCATTCATTTACTGAACTGATGCAGTCGTATTTCAGTGTAGTCTGCTACGTATGACAGAGTCGATCGAGTCAGTCGACTTCCAAAAGCTGGTCTAGCTGGTACATTATCGGAATAACACTTGTGTTTTCTGTTAGCCGCTGGGAATTGTATACTAACTCATTATTTGGTAATGTGGATAATAAACTACATGCCACTAACACGGCATATAAGAAGAATCTATGCAAGTCGAAAATGAAATGAGACGCAGCGGCTTCTATTTTTAGATCAGTGGCACTGTGGCACAGGCACATGCAATCTGTCAGAAAAAAACCCACTTCTGCTTTAATTGAGAAGCAGGAAATTTATGGTCATTTGGTATTGTGGAGAATATAAGCTATATGTCATTAATTAATTCTGAAGATGAGAGTACAGTCTCGCTTAGGCAAAGGGCGGAAGAATACGCTTTGTGGAAAAGTTAGCGCACTCTTGGAGTGCGCTAACAGTTTTAGCGCATCGCCATTAGCCAATCAACTGGTTCACATCAGTCATGTGACCCCAGTACTTACTGACAATTATTATTATTATTATTCTCCCAGGTGCCAGGAGACTGGTTTCCGATAATTCCCAATCACTGTTGCTGTCTGTTTCAAGAGCGCTTACGACCCTTTGTTTTTTAAACAAACAAACAAATAAACACTTACCGCAGAGCTGATCCGGATAGTCAGTGGGCTCGAAGTCAGCGCTGTAGCAGTCAAACTGGAAGCCAGACTTCCTGTGCCACGTGCTACCAGCTTTGTACAGTCCGAAGGTGATATTGAAGCTTCCGTCCTTGGCGGCAAGAGTGACCTTATCGTCCTCCGTGGTAGGTCCGAAGTCGAACACATCAGTGATGTTCAATGCTCCGTCCTTCTTGTTGAAAGGTGCCGGCTTCACTCCATCCAGGAACTGAAACCCAGCGACAGAAGAAACACAATAATTGTCTGTTGCGTATCTTGTTTTGTACACTTGAACACTCGAGAACCAGGACCAAACTGCTATATTTACGTATCTTTTAGTCTGAACTGGTCTTGGGATATAATAACGAGTTTAATTGTTTTGGAAAAGCAGTTATACGAACGTTATCGACACATGATGGACAAAGGTTGAGGTCCATCTCGGACCGACACAATAGATGCAAAAACGGAAACAACTAAGGTAGGTGTGAGAAGGAAAGAGTAACACTAACACCTTTTTGTTTACATAAACAGAACTGGGACTGATGCTGCACGACAAAAGAAGCAGTACCCACCTTCTGAGCAATATGGAGGTCGCTGCGTCCCTCAAACTTCATGCCGTCGCTGATTCTCTCCACTCCCACATACATGGTCTTCACGATGTAGCGCTTGTTCTTGTCCGCCTCGATGGCGTTGCCAGGGGTGACGGTGACCTTGTAGTTACCGCACCTGGTGGCGCTGATGGCGTGATACTTACAGGGGATCTTTACTCGCTCCTTGGTGTTGCCGAAGGTGCGCAGCTTCTTGCCCTTTCTCAGGAGGCACGTGTGGGTGTCCGCGTGCACTGGAATTTTGCAATCACGTAAAACGTTGTAGAGTGGAAGCCCCCTTTTAAGACGCCATCATTTAAGACTTCCTACCTTTTAAGAAACTGTTCTCTCAGATTGTCTGTTCATAACCTCTGTAAATGTACCCCCATTTTAGGACTGCATCCTTTTAAAGGGGGTCCTGATTTGACCTAGATGGTCCGCTGGACCCAAAAAGCAACAGTTAACTACCTAACTATCCTTTTAAAGGGGGTCCTGATTTGGCCTAGATGGTCCGCTGGACCCAGAAAGCAACAGTTAACTAACTAACTATCCTTTTAAAGGGGGTCCTAATTTGGCCTAGATGGTCCGCTGGACCCAAAAAGCAACAGTTAACTAGCTAACTATCCTTTTAAAGGGGGTCCTGATTTGGCCTAGATGGTCCGCTGGACCCAAAAAGCAACAGTTAACTAACTATCCTTTTAAAGACCTGATTTTCTCAGACAGTGAGAGGTCTGTAAAGGGGGAGTCCCCTGTAGTGAGAATCATCAGGAAGCGATAGTGGTTGAGCTATATGTATCATGAATCTTTTAACGTGTGTGCTAGTGCTTTGTATTTTGAAATTCATGTATGTGTGTTGAGAAGGTTGTAAATTGTAATAGTTTATTTCGATGTATAGAACAATTTGATTTGGTATTGTGTACAGACATATCTATTTGTGTACGTTTTTGTGAGTCGCTTATGTTATGATTATTGCCATAATTATAGGCATCCTCATTATTATTATCATAAACTAGTGTTCTATATAGAGTCTGGTTCACAATGTGGCCGAACTAAGGATTTCTCTCCTGACCGCTTTTGCGACGACTGTATTATTAAAACGTGTGAACATACTGATTGAGAATTATCACCTGAAACCAACTCTATAGAAGCTGGTTCAAAAGTTATACCGAACACTGGTTCTTCCCCCCCCCCCTCCCCTCCCCCCCCCCCCCTCCCTCACAGTATTTCATTATTTGTGTCGGTCGTGTTATATTTTCATTTTACGTTGTAAATAAACTTGATTTTCATTACTTTACGTGGATATCTTGCTAATCTTGAATTTACAGAGAGAGAACAAAATGGAACCACTTGTATTTAAAAAGGAAACAATACAAACAAAGTTTCGATCAGAATTTCTTTTTGAGTTAACAATGTTAACAACATTCTTCAAACTATTGAATGTCACCTATTTAAGATTACACACACACACCGCGGCACACACACACACACACACACACACACACACACACACACACACACACACTCAGACGGCTAACTTACCAACGGCCACAAAGACCATAGCGAGAAGAATGAGTTTCAGCATGATGGCAACGTTCTGAGGACAGCAAATAAAAGGGTAATTTTCATCATTGTAAGTAACAATATTAGTGCATCATGTGACTTATCTAACCACCAAAGACTGATTTGAGGTCATAGCAGTCAGATCGGGACCGTTTTTTGTTTATCACTCTAAAAATAAACAAGACAAACTGAACTTCTTATTTTTTAAATATTAGCGTGAATCAATTAAAGGAATGACACTTTTAACCGTATAATATGACTAAATTGTCTATTTCTGTTGTTTATGTAAGTACCTTCCATTGGGTACAGTAAATGCATACAAAGTACATTTTTGTCGAGAGTTATTTTTTCACACTTTAAGAGTAGAAATATCTACTGTCCTCAGCTAAGAACGCTAGGCATGAGAAGGTACTGGTTTTCAACACATCTATAAATAGGTAATGCTGGATACAAACTGTAACCAAATAAAAATCAATTTGACTGGCATCAGCAAATCCAAAAAACAAAGAGACTGCCAACGTTCCAAAATTCAGAATCAAAAAACAAGAAAGGTAGGTTGTTGGAACGTTTGTTATTGACAAAACAATACATTCACAGATATTTCGTCTTTTAAGTGAACAGACAAACAAATATTCACACAAAACTTATCTTGATAGAATCAGTTTACGCCCACTCGTCAGGAAGCCGAGCGAATGAAGGATTGTATTAGCAGAAAAGAACTGACATTTTTTTGTCTCTATGACTTGGTGTCCAATACACAAATGTAACATGGTTTTTGAGGATGAATTGTATTTTTAGTAAAACCAAAATTGCGATGGCTTCAACACACAATGGAACGCCGATTTCATACCTCACACAAAAAATCAACCCTTCAGTTGCATGATATAATTCTGTTACAGTTTGACATTTCAAGTATCTAGTGTTGTTTTTTCTGTCCCACATTCAGCATCGAAAACGACATTCTTTGTTTCAGTTCGACTCACTGAAATTAAGATTATATACTCTTTTGCAACATATTCAACCCCGACAGAGTTATTTCCGAACATCGTCTATTGTGTTCAAACCAGAAAAAGTAAAATTTTGATAAAATAAAAAATAAAACATAACACAGTTGATTTTGACAAAACCAAGAAAAAAGTAAAAGCAAGTGAAATACTTTGAAAAATAGGTGTAAGAGTTACAACCAGCTCCACAATGATACCTGAGTAAAAAGCTAAAGCACGAGCATCTCATATATGCTAAGTACAGTAACATGGAATAGAAAAGAACACAAGAAGTAAGAAAGTTATCTGGATGACAAAAATATCAAATAATTGAAAGAGGAATTGTTGAAGTTACTCACCAGAGTTCCGCAGCAGATCAGCAACTGAAGTTAGTTGATGAATACTTTCAGTATCATGCGTATTTATGCAGTTAGAACACGTCACTCCTCTGCAGAACTCATTAATCAAATTCCAATATCGCAGTATATTGCACGTAATAGAACCTTTTTTGGGGAATAAAAACATGCCAGTAAAATGTATTTAAGCCTTACGTTTCCAGAATTACGGACTGCATTAGTTTATAATGTGTGTTGGATAATGACACACTTTTATTGTTAATATTGTTACTTTATGATGCTTGTGATATTATTTAATTGATATTTGTATGAATATTATTATTCCCAACATGGTAAGGCTCAAAAGTTTAAAACCAAGATATTAAGAAGAAAAACAATAGGTATATGCGCCCACTAAGGGATCCACAAAGTCAGAAGATGGAATTCAAACGGAACGAAAGCACTCTAAAAATATTCAGTTTGATATGCATGTTTGCAGTTGTCGGATGGGGTTATGGTTTAGGTGGATAAGAGAACAAAAGGGGGAAATAAATTGGAAAAACAACAACAACACAAAAGCAGAGGGAGTACACACGTTCATGCTTTACATCTTATTCAACTAGCAAGTAATACATCTTGATTTATTGGGTGAATTTATTTCAGATTTGTGTTGCATATTGAACATTAGACACGCAGAGAAGTGCCAAGCATAGTTTGACACACGTGTACCACAAACGCCTGGGATCGAAGAGGACCAAATGTTTCTTAATCACACTATAATACTCATGACGTATGAATGAGCTCAGGAGTAGAAGAAAACACATAATTTGATCATTATTGCACACAAATAACCAATAAATAACACACAAAAATACCCCCAAAATGCAATCAAATATATGAGAGGCGTATTATGAGAGAAACCTACACCATGAAATATCCAACGAGTTTATCATTCTATGACTGTGGATTTATATTGTGCATTTATGAGTCTAAGGAGTAGCCTAGGAATGCTACGAATGTTTTGAAGCTCACAAGATAATGAGGTAATGACGCTTAAGCTACTCTTACACTGTGCCGAATTGCCCTTGCGAATAGCATTTTCCAATAATTCACAATGATCGGGACATGGTCGCAAGACTTTCGTAAATGTTCTTAACTATTCCTTACAATTCGTCTCTTGTTTTGAACATAGCAACTTGCTCCTAATATTCGCAAGGAAGTTATATTGCTATTTTTTTCGCAACGTACTCGTTAGTACTCGCAAGACATTTGTAATCATCGCAATGTATTCGTGGCGCTAGCAAGCCATTCGCAACCATTTGTTATGCCTGTCTTTACATTGTGCCGAATATCCTTGCGAATATGAATATGTTGTATTCGGCAAAAAAATAGACACATGGACATGAATAATATAGAAAATTGGAAGCCTTACCAATCCTTGCGAATGTCTTACGAATGGTTGCGAGTTATTGCGAATGTGTACCGATCATTGAGAATACATACGCATCAAAATCGCCGTTTAGTTGCAAGACGTTGCTAGATATTCTTACTGTTTTTAAAACATTCGCAAGCAATTGCAGTCACTCGCAAGCATTCGTAAGGCTTTCGCAACATTCTTATGAATTGGGAAGAAATGGTCAAAACATTCCAGAGAAATTCGTAATGAATTCGCAATCATTCGCAAGATGTTGGCAAAATGTGCACGAATAAAATCCTTACGAATGCTTGCGAGCGCTACGCATACCTTCACGATGATTACGAATGGTTTGCGAATACTTACGAGTACGTTGCGAAACATTCAGAATATGACTTCCTTGCGTATGTTAGGAGCATGTTGCTAATGTTTGCAAAATGAGACGAATGGTTAAGAACATTTACGAATGTCTTGCGACCATGTCCCGATCATTATGAGTTATTGGCGAATTCTATTCGCAAGGGCAATTCGCCAGAGTGTAAAAGCAACATTACGAACAATGCGAATTGCATATTCGTAAAATGTTTGCAAGCACTCGCAACACTCGCAAGGCCACTCGCAACGTTCGCAATAGATCCGTATATGGATTCGTATACAATCGCAATGATCGGTAGACATTCGCAAGCAGTCGCAACCATTCGTATGACATTCGCAAGGATTCGTAAGCCTTCGATTTTTCTCTGTTTTTTCCTGTCCATTCGTCTCTTTTTTGGCAGAATACAACATTTTCATATTCGTAAGGATATTCGGCACAGTGTAAGACAGGCTTTATGCAAAGGCACATGTCTCGATTGATGAACAGTAACAACAGGTTCAAAACCGGTCAAGTGTGAATAGGTTCGCCTATATACGAAGGTTGTCGCAAAAGTTATTAGCTTACATATGAACGATATTAGCAAGAGTTTTGAACATTGACACATATTTGCACACTTGCACCTGCCTCTTACATTAAGGTAACATGCACATTATCATGTATGTCATGCTGCCTTGGAAAATTGGCACAATACAGTGCCGAGCAGTTAAGTACTTGCTAAAATAAAAAGGAGGGGGCTTTTAACATTCAAGACGTTCGGTATATTGTGAACACATACGGGGGGAAGGCACCTTCAAATGCTATGGTTACAAAATGAAGAGCAGAATTTCGACGTGTAACACACCTCCTGGCAGACGACCACCGTTGTGAAATACCTGTGTTGAGACATCCCAGTGCACTAAGGGATTTATAGAGCAAATCGAGAAAATTCATTATTGAACGAAGTGCATAGCGCTGAGTTCAATAATTATTTTCGAGATTTGCTCTATAAATCCCTTAGTGCACTGGGATTGTTTCAATAACGATATTGTCAGTACCGCCATAGAAAAAAGAAGATTCCAAACGCACATTTTGCAATGCGCATTTGAATAGGCATAACTGTGTGGTCAGGTCGTGCACAGTAAAGATCTACTTTTGTGTGGGGTGTCTCAAGTGTGTCGTGCTTTCGTCACACGCATTTTAATTTCTGTTGGTAAATTCCAGTGTAGCGTTAATCTGAACAGTGATGATCTTTCAGAGAGACCTCATTTGAACTCGGAGAAAGGCTCTTCATTATTTGCGATTCGAAACCAATTACTCAGTACTCCGCCGCTGGACTACAGACGTTCGGATGAACCCAGTCCACATCAAGAAAGAAGAAGAAGAAGAAAACCTCCAGTCGAGCTTCGACGGATTGACTATGCGGAGTGACTCCCCTTGAATTGACTCAAAGCGGGACTCGACGGTTCGCACATTTTCAAAACAAATGTGGCATATTTCTCGTGTTCTATCTTCACTCATCGGGGAGTCTGATACTAAATATGAACGGTAAGAATGCTCTGAACCCTACACGTATTATATCCCCATCGTTTTTTCGTTCACATTTGCCCAACATGTTAATTTGCTGAGCGGGGTTAATGTCGTCTGCTAGGCTACCTGCCAACCTGGGCAATGGAACGACTGCAGTCTGCACTGAGTCTGTATGCATAAGGCAGGCTGCTAATAAATCTTATATATGGTAAGAACGTTCTGAACCTTACACGTTTTCGATTACGATTGTTCTTGCTTTGAACTAATAATTCTGAAACCATTCATTTACTGAACTGATGTAGTCGTATTTCTGTGTTGTCTGCTACAGAGTCGATCGAGTCAGTCTTCCAAACTGGTCTTGCTGGTACGTTAACGGAATAACACTTGTGTTTTCTGTTAGCCGCTGGGAATTGTATACTAACTCATCATTTGGTAATGTGGATGATAAGCTACATGCCACTAACACGGCATATGAGAAGAATCTATGCAAGTCGGCGAAAATTAGATGAAACACAGCGGCTTCTATTTTTTTAGATCACTGGCACTGGCACAGGCACATGCAATCTCAGAATCTGTCAGAAAAAAACCACTTCTGCTTTAATTGAGAAGCAGGGAATTTATGGTCATTTGGTATTGTGGAGAATATAAGCTACATGTCATTAATTAATTCTGAGGATGAGAGCACAGTCTTGCTTAGGCAAAGGGCGCAAGAATACGCTCTGTGGAAAAGTTAGCGCACTCCAAGAGTGCGCTAACAGTTTTAGCGCATCGCCATTAGCCAATCAACTGGTTCACATCAGTCATGTGACACCAGTACTTACTGACAATTTAAGTTATTGAGACATCCCAGTGCACTAAGGGATTTATAGAGCAAATCGAGAAAATTCATTATTGAACGAAGCGCATAGCGCTGAGTTCAATAATTATTTTCGAGATTTGCTCTATAAATCCCTTAGTGCACTGGGATTGTTTCAATAACGATATTGTCAGTACCGCCATAGAAAAAAGAAGATTCCAAGCGCACATTTTGCAACGCGCATTTGAATAGGCATAACTGTGTGGTCAGGTCGTGTACAGTAAAGATCTACTTTTGTGTGGGGTGTCTCAAGTGTGTCGTGCTTTCGTCACACGCATTTTAATTTCTGTTGGTAAATTCCAGTGTAGCGTTAATCTGAACAGTGATGATCTTTCAGAGAGACCTCATTTGAACTCGGAGAAAGGGCTGTGCTCTTCATTATTTGCGATTCGAAACCTCCAGTCGAGCTTCGACGGATTGACTGTGCGGAGTGACTCCCCTTGAATTGACTCGAAGCCGCGGGACTCGACGGTTAGCACATTTTCAAAGTAAATGTGGTATGTTTCTTCTGTTGTATCTTCACTCATCGGGGAGACTGGTACTATTATATATGAACCGTAAGAATGCTGTGAACCCTACACGTATTATATCCCCATCGTTTTTTTGTTCACATTTGCCCAACATGTTAATTTGCTGAGCGAGGTTTATGTCGTCTGCTAGGGCGGCTAGGGCAAGCGAACCACGGCACTGCACTGCAGTCTCATTTCAAAAACAACAATTGCTCGTCTGCACGCATAAGGCAGGCTGGTAATAAGTTTTATACATGGTAAGAACGTTCTTAACCCTACACGTTTTCGATTCCGATTGTTGTTGCCTTGAAATAATAATTCGGAAACCATTCATTTACTGAACTGATGCAGTCGTATTTCAGTGTAATCTAGTCTGCTACGTATATATTCCAAATGCTGATCTAGTTCAGTGGTACGTTATCGGAATAACACTTGTGTTTTCTGTTAGCTGCTGGGAATTGTATACTAACTCATCATTTGGTAATGTGGATAATAAGCTACGGCATAATTATGAGAAGAATCTATGCAAGTCGACGAAAATTAGATGAAACACAGCGGCTTCTATTTTTAGATCAGTGGCAACTGTGGCACAGGCACATGCAATCTGTCAGAAAAAAACACTTCTGCTTTAATTGAGAAGCAGGAATTTATAGTATTTTGGTATTGTGGAGAATATAAGCTACATGTCATTAATTAATTCTGAGGATGAGAGCACAGTCTCGCTTAGGCAAAGGGCGTAAGAATACGCTCTGTGGAAAAGTTAGCGCACTCCAAGAGTGCGCTAACAGTTTTAGCGCATCGCCATTAGCCAATCAACTGGTTCACATCAGTCATGTGACACCAGTACTTACTGACAATTATTATTATTATTATTATTATTATTATTATTATTAAACAGTGCGCCTACAAGTAAGTCAGCGGTTGCGATGTAAACAATTCCCGACTGTGACTTTGAGCCCCATAGCAAAAAACAACGCATTCTCTCTGAACGCCTCCACAGTGTCCTCATAATTGTTTGGCACTTATGTCATTTTTCTACAAGATAATATTGTTCCGCTTGGTCCTTCATCATGTCCGTATTTTTAGGTTATGGCAGGTAGATCGACCACTTTGGCCGTTATGGCGTCATGAAAATTACGACCTGATATTGTGTTTGCCACCTTCTACAAGGCAGTTGCTAGTTTGTGCCAATTTCCACAGCTCTAGCTAAACTCCTTCCTGTATAGACTACGAATTTTTGAGACAACTCTCGTATGTCATGAGAAGGTGGAGGGGGAATGTATATATTGCATACATAACTTTGAGAGCAATTTATTTAAGTGGATTTAGACTGAATATGAGTACGGAACTCATTGTACTCAATGCATGCAATAGACAATTCGAGTTCGCTTTTCTACGAACCATTCATTCGCTTGCGACTTCGTGGCAGGCGGAAGATAAAATCAGCCAGATAGGTTTTCGTTATTAATTGTCTGTCTGTGCACTTAAAAGACCGTTGGGTCGATATATTTGTGAATGTATTGTTTTGTCAATAACAAACGTTCCAACAACCTACCTTTCTTGTTTTTTGATTCTGAATTTTGGAACGTTGGCAGTCTCTTTGTTTTAGGATTTAATTTTTTAACAGCTATTGTGTTTCCAGCGTAGCAATAGGGTCCGTTGTTGTGAGAAAATGAAGGAGAACTGTTGTGCTAAGGGGCCACTGGCGGACGTTTTACATTATTTAAAAATAATCAAAGCGACTCTTATAAAATCCATCACATGGTCCATGCATTCCTTGTCGTGGTGTGATGGCTTGCGTGCCTCAGTAACCCGGAGAGCTATGCCAGCGGGAGCTTACGCTCCTGGTAGGGTCACCCATGCTGGACAGGTCGAAGGATAGAGGTCAGACAAATTTGGACCACCTCGTTTAGAGGTTTGCGTAGGGCCAACACCCCTGCTTAGAAAAAAAAAACCGTCGCGATATAACCTTGAATGGTTGAAAACGACGTTAAACACCAAATAAAGAAAGAAAGAAAGAAAGAAAGAAAAAAAAAACGTTACAGAAGCATTGACGACAAATATTGTCGTCAATGGCCAATGCTCCGCTGGGGGCAAAGGGCCCAAGTAAGTACTGTAAGTACTCTTATAAAATGCTTTGGAAGAAATGTGTTGAGGCCCATGTGGAAGGTTGTGGATTCGAATCCCTGCCGCGCCTGGTGAGTTAAGGGTGGATTTTGTTCTGATCTCCCAGGTCATCTTAGTTTCACACCTGTGTAAACGCGAGCACAAGACCAAGTGCGCACGGAATAGATCCTGCAATCCATGTCGGAGTTCGGTGGATTATAGAAACACAAAAATACCCAGCATGCTTCCCCCAAAAGCGGCGTATGGCTGCCTGAAAAATATCGTGAGAATGTCAACTAATGAACAAAGAAAAAGACGTGTGCCATGTGTGCATGTTTCTCACACCTGTTCTGTTTCACCACAATCTGTCCAATTAGCGTGACAATGTTGTTTTTAAGAAGAACAGAGATAAGTTCAAACGAACATTTTAAAATACTGTATGACGTACAGTGTGGGCTCTTTTCCAGAAAACAATGTGAAATTTGACATCCGGTTTAAAAAGCAGACACTCGTTATACCCCCCCCCCCCACCCCACCCCCCCCCCACCCTCCCCCCTCCCCCCCCCCTTCCCGTCTCCTTCCAAAAGGCGAACTCCGTACATTTTAAGAAAAACCCTTGTCGTTAATACTCTCCAGTGGCAACCATAGGGTTAAACTCATAACTGCCCCCTTAACTGCTTTTAATCAACTTTTATGCCATTGTAGTTGATCCTTAATGACGATTTTTTTTAATACAGAAAGCCAGAAAGAGAACGCGTGGCAGCTTGGGCCAATCGTGAACAGGGCCATTTTGATTTTTTTTTTTTTT
>NC_090247.1:72618325-72628325 GCF_037325665.1 Littorina saxatilis
TTTTTTTAACAAAATGTATAAGTCTACCGTCTCAAGTTTGTTCTTGAAGAAACGTCCACGGAAACCTGAAGACACTTTTCAACCCAAAAGAGTCATCCACGCGTTTATGAGACATTATAATCTGCATCAGCCAACAATGACGAAAGATTAAATCTTTCGATAACCGATATTTCCAGAGATGCTTGTCAGGTATGTAATTTTTGGATTATGAAAACTTGATTGATTCAGAAATTGTAGTTCTCCAATCTATCTGAATCTAAACATCTTCCAACTTAATAGCTTGATAACTTAACGTAGTATGCGCTTTAGAACGATGTTCTTGTTGTTGTTTTTTGTTGTTGTTTGTTTGTGTTTGTTTTGTATTAACCAAAGTAGCATTTCAATAGGTGGACGATATCCTCCATGTCTCAAAATATAAGAAGAGGACTAGAGAACGAGAATCCCAGGAAAGCGTAAACACAGGGCATAAACAGACTACATTGCGAGATACATTGAACACCACCAACCTTCTGTGCAAGCCTGATATCGCTGCGACCTTCCCACTTCTTTCCGGTTCGCACGTGCTCCACTCCAACCCAGATGCTCTTCACGATGTATCGCTTGTCCTTGTCCGGCTCGATGGCGTTGCCAGGGGTGATGGTGACCTTCCAGTTGCCGCACACTGTGTTTCTGACAGCGTTGTACTTACAGGGGATCTTGATCCTCTCCTTGGTGTTGCCGAACGTACGCATCTTCTTGCCTCTCCTCAAGATACACGTGTTGGTGTCTGCGTGGACTGTGTCACAGAGAAGTAATTGAGGAGTTACAGGATCGCTGAACAAAGTCCTGCTCACAAAGCAAGTCGAGCTATGCAATTTTTTCAAACGATTCTCTATGACACATTTCATACCTGACGAAGAATTTGTACAAGTTTTCATTTCCATGAACAATTAGTTTAGATATCTGAAGACCGTTTGTCATCTATGGTAAAGTCTTTGGCATATGCAATTATTTTCTGTTAGACACAATACCTGAAAATCGTTTATTGTAAGAGCTTTGCTTGACTTTTTTCTTGTCATGCGTTTCTCTTGAAATGTGTTAACAAAAACTTTTCAATATAAATGCGCAAATGCCGGCAAACAAAACTGAAAAGATTCGTTTTGTCTTCTGTCCCATTTAACAATAAAATTCTTCTTGCTAATTTTTTTTTTTTTTTGCACTGTCTATTTCATTTGCACCTAATCTTTTCTCGGAATCAAAATCAGGAAAGTTAAATTTGTGGCACATGATTAAGTACAGATTACAAAAGAGTCATACATCGTCAATTTAAAAATCCTTTAAGTGAAAAAACAAAAACATATTCAACATACAAATACACAAAAAGTTCTGAAAAAAATGACTAAAAGGATCAACTTAACGTTCTGTGTGTGTGTGTGTGTGTGTGTGTGTGTGTGTGTGTGTGTGTGTGTGTGTGTGTGTGTGTGTGTGTGTGTGTGTGTGTGTGTGTGTGTTCTATAAAGACGACAGAGAAACATGATTACAAAATACATATTTGTTTTGTCCTTTTACTTCTGTCATGGGAAAGGAAATGCGCAATCATTTTTCAATCATGTCTCTCTGTCATTTACCGAGAAGCAATACAAATGTTGAAACTTTTACACAGGAAAATGATGTACAGTATTGCACATCGACTAGAAAATCACACAAAAATGTAATGTAAAGAATTGTACATCACTTTAAAAATTTCTTCTGTCACTTTCTGAGAAACAAATAAGGACAGATACGGGTAGACAGACAAGACGAAAAGACATTGAAAAACATGCAAACAAATTAATAAGTACAATAACACATCCATGGACGACTTACCTACGGCCACGAGTACCATAGCAGCCAGGATAGCCCTCATCATCATCTCAACGTGCTGTGACCGGCCACCAAATGAGTGTCCTCGATATCTGTAGCTAAAGGATTAATACTACAAATACACGAACATAGATATGAAGATAAGTATATCGATTAAAAATGAATAAAAGAAATAAAAACACAGATCGATTCATTCATGTATAGATAAATAGCTGAATATATAACAACATAAATGTTAAAAAAAAATGTTTTATGAAAACAAGTCATGAAGAAAAAAAAAGATAAAATGAAATTAAAATTATTAAATGAATAAATATATATAAAAAAAATATAAATAAGTGTATACAAAAATACATAAATATTTAAACAAAGAATAAAAGAAATAGATAAACAAAACAAAATCATTTACAAATAACTAAAACGGAAGGTGAGGCAAGACGACAGGGTAAAAGAATACAAACGGTAAATCATACAAAAGTTGTATAGCAGTATTAACAAAAGCAAAGATATATTCAAAATCTGGGAGAGAGAGAAAAAACACGCAGAAGAAAGAAGAGAAGAGAAGAATAAATACAGAGACAGTTTATGCATAAACGTTTCTTACAAAGTTCCAGCAGGTGATCAGAGGCAGAAATCCGCTGTTCAATGTCAAAAGTACACGACTTGTATATACACATCAAACAACTACAAATGAACACAAGAAAATGACTATCGTTACGGGTTTTAAGCCAGATTCTAATATCGATAGCGAATGTCTTTAAAAAAATCGCGGTTATATTTATTTGCTTGCAATTCAGAATGTTCTCTTTGATAAAGGATTCATAAGCTACAAAAACCGCCAACCAAGGTTAACGATGATGAATTATAGCCAATAGTATCATCACGGCGGCTCATTTCGCCTTCGAAAATTACTGTGTTCAAATGAACAACAAGTTCATAAAAAGTCATTCCTTTTCTACCATCTGCGCTAGATGACTGTAAGTGCACAACTATATTAATATTTCTTTTTCTGCACATATTGACAATAACGTCAAAGACGTCTTTGTTCCTTTAGGCCAATAGATATCAAGCAAGATCGCTTTTTATCAATCAGTCAAGATTTGACCCGCCCTAATACTTGAAATGTAATTTCTGAGAGTTTTGGAAAAAAAAATAAAAGCGAGAGTGTCTGTTAAAAAAATGGTTTAAAAGAATTTTTTTTATTCTATTTGTTAGTGAATACAAGTGTGTTTGTGTTTATTTGTATACTCTGTATATATTTGTGATATTTTGTGTAAGAAATGATTCTTCAAAAGTTATTTTCTCCCTGTCAATTTGTATTTTGTAGCTTGGAAGAGCAATATTTTGTTTGATTTTTCGTTGATTGACTGCGTGCATTATCATCATCATCATTATCATCATCATCATCATCATCATCATCATCACTATCATCATCATCGTCGTCATCATCGTCATCATTATCATCATCGATCATCGTCGTCGTCGACGTCGCCGTCGGGAAAGAGACCCAAGATCAAAAGTGAACTGAACTGATCAAAACATTCAGTGATTGCGGAAAAGCAAAATTTACTTCATTTAAACATCAACTCTTAATTATATTTTATTTACCATATACAGCTTCAAAGGAGAAACGTTTTGAAAAACCGAAGCAGTAATATCTCATAGATGACGCTTTTGTGCTATCTACACGGTTTTTTCATTTTCTTTCATTGATGAAAGCTGTTATTCATGTAACCGTGTGCCGAAACACTACGATCACCTCGGGAAGCGAAGTGCAATCAAACAGGATTAAAAATGTTAGGGCTAATTTCTTAGCCCTATGAAAACTGTTATGCAAACCCGAAGGTTTCCATGAACATACAGACAATCGGAAACCACCAGACCCTATCACAAACAGATTTCTACAATCCACTGGTGTTGACTTTAAAGGCCAACAACTCGGGTGCAGAGTCTGCTGTGAAAGGAGCGGTAGCCTCCCCTGTCACATTCATAAAAGAAAACAAAAAGACAAGTTGCGACAGGTGCAAATGTTAATATGAGAGCGCAGAATAACACGATAACAGTGTGAAATAAGGCCAGAGCTTAATGTGACATGAAAATAGAGGTTACGTATACTCTAGGTGAAGCTCTCGTGGTTCGATTTTCGGAAAACTACTTCCGTTGAGTTCTTTACGATGTATGATTGTACTTTAAAAAAAACATGTCAAGGTTTCTTCTTTGTTGAAAGGCTGTTCTGAATACGCTAGTTCTCAAATGATGCAAACATTAGGATATAATTCAAGAAACACCACAAAACAAAAAGAAAATAATCTAATTGGCCAATGATTACAAAAATGATAGCTGACCTGTTTTACGCAAATGTTCCAATTGATAAATATATTTATGTTATAAAGCCACTGTTCGTTCTTTTACCAATAGAGGAAATTAAAAAGGGACCATTGATGTCTTCTGTCTTAACCGATGATCTTCCCTGAATCAATGAAAACTTGACTAAATGTAAAAACACAGACACGCATAAACAAAAAGGTTACTTCGCCTCATGAAATCGAAGGCGTCCAGATGGAAATTATTGTCGCCTGAAGTTCGTTTACTCTTTATGTGTTTGTTTATGACAATTATTCACAGCCTATCAGCATCACGGAAAGTAACATATGGAAAACATTGCGACTGAAGGCAACGGCGCTGATCGCACAAGATCCGCTAAACACAGAATGATTGGAAAGCAGTAACTGACAAGTATGACAAGTTAGGTAAGGTTATTAGGTTGTCGATTGCTATGGTTCCTTCTGTATTCAACCCTACATCCAGGCGTGAGTGAGTGTGTGTGTTTGTGTGCGTGCGTGCGTGTTTGTCTATATATATATATGTATATATATATATATATATATAAAACATCAGAAATTATGAAAGAAACAATTGAAAGTCAGCAGAGACTTTCTTCCGAGATTTGTTAAAATCTCTTAGCAGAGATAGAGAGAGAAATAAGTATTCCTTCACAGACAGCCTATTGGGAGCATCAGACCCTCCTCAAGGGGGACCGAGATTTACAGAGCAAAGTCCCTTTGTGGGGGACGTATCGCAAGGTAATCTAGTCCTGAGGAGGACCATTGTATTTGTACCTGGACCAGACACGTGTTTCGACACTATTGTGTCTCATCAGTGGTCAGGTGGTACTGATGGCGAGAGTTGTCAACCCATGGTATCCAACTAAGAAGCAAACCATTCTCTGAATGGTAGCTTCTGTTGGCATGGGAGACTACCCTCATCTGACAACCCCAAGAGGATATCTGTGAAGGGAAACACTTTGATTTAAGGCCAAAGTGTAACATTGATATTTATTAAGAAAGAATTTAGAAATTTAGACAAGTTTTAACCAAGAAATTAGGTTAAAACAAGGGAAATTTGAAAAGGCCTAAAGGGAGGTAACTCTGTACCAGCCTGCAGATCCAGAAATGGATACGCGAACAAGTTAGATCTAATTTTGAAAAGGTAAAACAGGAAAAGCGGTCAACTTTTCACTGCTGTTCAACACAGGACTTGGTAAAGAAGAAGTTTTCTGCTTTATTCAATTGGATCGCTTTAAAGGCGATGCAACTTTCACGGTGACCACATTATAAAACATCAGAAATTATGAAAGAAACAATTGAAAGTCAGCAGAGACTTTCTTCCGAGATTTGTTAAAATCTCTTAGCAGAGATAGAGAGAGAAATAAGTATTCCTTCACAGACAGCCTATTGGGAGCATCAGACCCTCCTCAAGGGGGACCGAGATTTACAGAGCAAAGTCCCTTTGTGGGGGACGTATCGCAAGGTAATCTAGTCCTGAGGAGGACCATTGTATTTGTACCTGGACCATATATATATGTCAAAAAGACACCAAAATTCTACAAACCTACAGGATATGAACCACCGACTGGTAGAGACATCACACTCGAAACGTACTGCCAAAGTGTGCAATGTAAACTTCAGAACTACAAAGATTCTAAACCTAACCCAACAAAGGACAACATGACTAAAGACCAGAGAACAGCAATGAAAGAACTGAAACAAAAGGTCAAAGAGAGAGAAATAAGAATTAGCAAAGCAGACAAAGGAGGAGCAGTAGTAGTGCAGAACTGCGAAAAATACATCCAAGAAGCTAAAACACAGTTGAACAACCCTCTCCATTACACTAAACTAACCAAGGACACTACCTCTCACATTGTTCAAACTTCTAATGCTATTGTTGCAGACCTCTATGATAAGGGGGACATTGATAAAACGACAAAAGACTGGGCAGTAACCGATGAAAACAATGTGCAATGTCACCGCTTCTATACTTTACCCAAAATTCATAAGTCCCTTACGAACACTCCGGGTAGGCCAATAGTGAGCGGTGTGAACGGACCAACAGAAAAGCTATCAAAGTTGGTTGACCACTGGTTGCAAGATTGTGTGAAAAGCGTCCCTAGCTACATCCAGGACACCACAGACATGTTGAACACTATAGACCAGTGGAATAACCAGCACGGACCCTTTCCGGAAAACACTAAACTAGTCACGGTTGATGTTGTTGGATTGTATACTAACATTCCTCACTCGGACATGAAGACAGCTATCAAGGAAGAGCTAGATTCCAGACCACAGGGTGATCGGCCACCAACAGAGACTATTGTGAAAGTTGCTGATCACGTACTAACTAACAATGTCTTCACATTTGAGGAAGAAGTGTACCAACAGATTCACGGAACAGCGATGGGGACACCAATGGCACCATCTGTGGCTAACCTGTTCATGGCCGCACTGGAAAGAAAACTATTCCAACAAAGTCCAGTACCTGTTAACTCTGAACTATGGAGAAGATACATTGATGACATCTTTATGCTTTGGACAGGAACAGATGATGACCTAGACACATTCCTAAAACACATCAACTCCCTTCATCCTACCATCAAATTCACTCACCACTCATCGTTAGAAAGAGTCTCCTTTCTAGACATTTCAGTCAGTCTGAAGGATGGATACCTTCAGACTGACCTGTACTCTAAACCTACCGACAGCCATGCCTACCTGTGCCAAAACTCGTGTCACCCAGCTCACGTAAAAAGAAATTTGCCATACTCACAATTTCTGAGACTCAGAAGACTCTGCTCAGAAGAGGAGCAATTTCAACAAAGGTGCGATGAGATGGAGAGACAGTTTTTTGCCAGGGGGTACAGCAAAAAGACTGTTAAAGATGGCAGGAGGAAAGCTACAGCTAAAATCAGAAAGGAGACTCTTTCATATCGCAAAAAAACTCCCACAAACAGAGTCCCTTTCGTCATCAATCATAACCCACTCAACCCTCCCCTCGGCCAGTGGTTGCATGGTTTGCAGGAAAGCTTGATCAGCGAGAGTGAACACATGAAAAACGTTCTGCCTGAAACGCCCATTTGTGGGGAGAGAAACTGTAAGAGCATACGCAATATCCTAATGCCGACAGTTCTTCCTCCTAAACACGACAACAACCCTGGGTGTTTCAGGTGTGAGCGTAAAAAATGTGTCATCTGTGAAAAACACTTGATTGAGTCCACCACATTCAATTCATGTAAAACAGGTGAAACTTTCACTCTCAGAGAACACTTCTCTTGTGACACCAAAAACATTATCTATCTCATTTCGTGTAAAAAATGCCACAGTGCCCAGTACGTGGGGCAGACTCAAAACAGTCTCAGAGAAAGGTTCTATCTCCACCGCTCACACATTGGGAAGAACACAGGTACTCTTCTCACAGTGCACTTCAACCAGCCCGACCATTCTCTCGGTGATATGGAGTGCATTGTGATCGAAAGAGTCTTTTGTTCGACCCGGGATGAGAGGTGGAAAAGAGAGTCTTTCTGGATTGCAAAATTAAAAACTTTGGTGCCGAGTGGACTCAATTCTGATCCGTAAACACTCTATTACAGCTTTCGTTTAGACCACGCAATGTGTGTGTGTGAGTGTGTGTGTGTGTGTGTGTGTGTGTGTGTGTGTGTGTGTGTGTGTGTGTGTGTATGTGTGTGTGTGTGTGAATTAGAGAGATAGAGAGAGAGAGAGAGAGAGAGAGAGAGAGAGAGAGAGAGAGAGAGAGAGAGAGAGAGAGAGAGAGAGAGAGAGTAAAAATTTGTCGTCGAAGAATGTTTTGTCGGAATGTTATCAAAAGTTCATGAGCATGAAGATGTCTAAATCTTAGTGTATCTTCTCTATTGATCTTCGAATTCATATAGTTGAGATACATATTGTTTATGTATTCTGTCCGAAGGGTTAAGTGTTGTATCTTTATGCAAACCTTTGGCATAAACAAATGTGTTAAAGTACTTACGCATTTAATTGAAGAGACATCAGAATGATACTTTTGCCTGTTCACGGCAAGAATAAGTATCCATTTTGTTCGAACTTTGAAATTACGTCATCAGCGACGAATACGTCACTACAAGATACGTATACCTTTGACGTAATAACTTTGGAATTCGCACGTGTACATTTGTTTTGATTACAATCAAAACGAAAGTAGATCTAAGCTTGAATGTAAATTTTATTTTTGAAATATTTGCTTTGTGATTCGTAACTAAAATAACCATGGTATTGTGTTGCTTAGTAATTGATGCATGAATTGGCGTCTCGCAGAATTACACGCCCCTGAGGAAGGCCTGGCAACAGGTCGAAAATTTGGGCTGCCACTTGACATTCTTTGTTTGGCTTTTCTTTTCCTTGAATTTGTTATATATATATATATATATATATATATATATATATATATATATATATATATAATAGAATATATATATATATATGTGTGTGTGTGTGTGTGTGTGTGTGTGCGTGTTTGTGTGCGTGTGTGTGTGTATGTGTGTGTGTGTGTGTTTGTACATGTGGGTGTGTATAAGTGTTTGTATGTGGGTGTGTATGAGTGTGTGTGTGTGTGTGTGTTTGTGTTTGTATGTGGGTGAGTATGAGTGTGTGTATGTGTGTGTGTGTGTGTGTGTGTGTGTGTGTGTGTGTGTGTGTGTGTTTGTATGAGTGTGAATAGAATAGAATAGAATAGAATAGAATAATGTTTATTGTCATGAACCAGTAAAGTTATTGACACAACAAACAACAAATAATGCATTATACAATGCTAAAACAATCCGTAACAAATTTGCCAAGACGAACTTGAACTTCGTCTTCTAAAAATAAGTTACTTGGATTTTTGTTAGCATATTTCATATTGATATGTGAAGCATCTTCTTTAAATTCATCCCTTAATTTAACATATGTATTGCATTTATCTAGAAAATGTATTTCATCTTCTATGACATTGCATTCAATACAAAGACGATTTTCTTTAGGGATATTCTGATGTCTTCCACTTTCAATTTTTAGACAATGTGTGCTAGTCCTTAATCTGCTTAACATCTTTCTGTGTTTATTATTCTTAATTTGTATTAAGTATGACTGCATTTCGTAAGATTTACTGATCATAGAATAAAACTTAAGTCTGGAATATGTATCTGATTTTTCTTTTGTCCAGTATCTTATATATTCCTCTTGTTGTTTTTTGTCAATGGCAAACTTTAATTTGTGTACATTTAATGTAGATTGGTTATGCCAAACGTGACTAAAACCTAAGTTACAAAGAGATTGTCTAACAAATTGTAGCCATGGCGTTTCTGTCGGATGGTGCAACATTGAGTCATATAATTGATGTATATACGAATCTTGTTTGGAGTCTAGAATATGCGCCCAGAATGCTATTGTTTGTGATAACATTTTTAATCCTAAAGGGAACCTTCCTAATTCCCCCAGTACAGGTATCCACATAGCTTTTCTATGAACTCCAAGAAGGAATCGACAAAATTTGATATAAACAAATTCATGAGGATTTTTGCTAGATAAACATGATCCAAAGAAATGATCAGTATTTGTTTGTTTTATTTTATTATTAAACGTAAACGGATACCAGATTTCAGCGCCATATGTTAATATCGGATTTACAAGTGAATCAAATAAATGTATCATTGTGTCTATTTGCACGTTTTGATTGCTGAAAATTCTGCGGAGGGAATGTGCTGCTTTATTACCTTGTTTACTTAAATGATCTTGAGCTGTATCAAAATTTCCATTCTTGTTGAATATGACCCCTAAATATTTATATTGATCTGTTACTTTGATTACATCAG
>NC_090247.1:72633325-72668325 GCF_037325665.1 Littorina saxatilis
AATTCTTTATTATTTTCTTATTCCAAAAATGTATAGATATGTTATGTTTGAATTGAAAACAAGCTCAGAAAATTGAAAAGAATAAAGAAAAGGGCATTTTCCTGGGAAGTGCTTTACACTGCTGCGCTATACTGACTTGTCACGTTCTGCACTCTTTTCGTGAATGGCGCATAGCCGCGGGGGACAAAGCTACAATATTTTGGTGGAAAAAAATGCAGTCTGATAATTTCATTCTGTGAGTTCGACAGATTGACTAAATGTAGTTAATTCACTTCATGCGACTTGTTTTTACTATTGTTTGTATGGTTATAGCTGCCTAGCGCTGTATTAGTTAGTTAGCATCCGTTCGTTTTTCTGACTGTCTCTTGCTGTAATGTTACTCACCGCAAAAGGAGTAAGTAAATATTCAGTCAGTTTTTGTTATAACAAGATGGCTGCTCTTCAGTTTAGTTTAACATCTTGAAAGTTGCAGTGTCTGCTTTTGAGAATTGGACATACTGTTAACTAACAGAAGTTTGAGTTGTATAACTTTTGTTCTAAAAAGGTGAGTGTCTTCCAATATTTCCCACTGAACCATAATTGAGTTTACGCAGTCAAATAAGTAGAGGTTACATGCCGAGTCTCAGTGATTATTAACAAATAATGGTCGAAGTTAGCGGATCATGAAAAATGCGAGCTTTAGCGAGCTTTTTCATGACCGCGAACTGAGACCATTATTTTTTATAATCACTGAGACGAGGTGTGTAACCTCTTTATTCCTCCTTTCTTCAGTTATTCAAAGAAAAGAGGAGTTTTTTTGCGAAAGTGTGACGAATCCTATTCACTCAACCAGTCAACCTGCGCAGGCGATCGATTAATGCGCGGTTGTATAGTTCCGTGCAAATCATTCCATTCTGTTAACACTTCTTGTCAGTTTTCCTATTTTGGACTAAAATCAAGTACACAGATATGCTGTTATTCTGCTGTGGCGGCAAAGGCAGATATTGTGTGTTCTGTATGTTTTGGTATCGCTTAGGATAATGTTCTTTCGTTAAATGGAACTAGCAGACGAACTTTTGCACCCGTGTTCCAACGTTAAAAACTGTATGAAGTTCAGTTTTCTGGGGAAAATACTGCATGAAATCGCTTTATGTTGTTTAAATTGATGAGATGTGTGCATTTGGTTGCGTGTGATCTGTTTATTAAATGAAATATTGTTGAAAACTGACCGTCGGATTGCAGTCTGTTGTCGAAGAAACTGAGTGAAAAGAAGGGGAACTACTCTTGTCGCTAGACAAAGTATGAGTTACTTGCCTTGGGAAATTGCTTGTGGTGAACGTTTGAGCACGGCAGATCTAGATTCAGAAAACAACCGAACTCATGGATTTTATATGGAGATTCATGTGTTCAGGCCTGTAGTTGTTAATTTAAATGCGGTATGTTTGTATTGTTTGTTCCAGAGATGTATACTTCGTACATTAGAGCGTTCAAAACTTTTCAGTCGCAAAAAGTAGTACCGAAACAGAACAACTTCTCAACCCATTGCACTATCGAGGATTCAGGCTGTTGCTGGGTCGTTATTTGTTTGGTTGCTGGGTCATTATCGAAAAATAACTACCCCTACAAGTTTACAGAGGTAAAGAAGCAGAGGGGGGAATAAATGCTCATAATTAACTTGCTATACAAATGTGACCCTCTAATGGATTTCCCAGAATGTTGTGAAGTCATTTCTCACAAAGGTAAAAACAAACAAACTTACCACAGAGTTGATCGGGATAGTCACTGGGCTCGAAGTCAGCGCTCAAGCAGTCAAACTGGAAGCCAGAACGTTTCTGCCAAGTGCTGCCAGCTTCGTACAGACTAAAGATTACATGGAAGCTTCCGTCCTTGGCGATAAGGGTAACCTGATCGTCCTGCGTGGTAGGTCCGAAGTTGAACACTTCCGATGTGTTAAGTGCTCCGTCCTTCTTGATGAAGGGAGCGTCTTTTGCTCCGTCCAGGTACTAAAACAACCCGCAAAATGAATGAAGTACTCGTCTCATGCAATACTTATTCGACTACTAAATTTTGAGATGGTAGAGTCAGCTTTATCCATGTTTTTGAAAGGTAGAGTCCTCCTACTTTTCATGGCATGAATTGTTTTTGTTGTCCACACTCAAACGTTCCAATAATTAATCTTTTTTGTTTGTTGTTTGTTGTTGATGTTTGTTGTTTGTTGTTGATGTTTGTTTATTTTTGGATGTTATTTTCTGTCATGGAATGACTCCAACCTGCTCGCAGTTGATACTTAAAAGGGAATGAAAGCCAAATGACAAAACACTTTAACTCAAACAGCAGTGTGCCATTATCATTTGCTGTGCAAATGGATTAAATATTTGACGAACTGTTTAGGAAGAACTGTGTTTGAAAGCTGTTTGTGAAGTCGAGATGATGGCGTCATCTGATTGGTAAGAGATGTCAGTTAGGCGCGTCACTGAAGCTTCTTCTTCGGTGTTGAAATTACCCATTTTTGGTCGTATCACTCAAACATTTACCAGGGTAGAGCAAAACCGATTACGAAAAGCTCTTTACTCCTTTAACGCAAGATAGAACTAATCGTTATGAACAACTTGTCGTCTTAATCACTATGTGTTTGTTTTTTTAATAATTAAGAAACCGTCCACCGCGGGCCCCTCTAACAGACATGTACACCAATTATACAATGCTGCTTAACTTGATGTATTTCAGTTGACCCTAAACACAGTTGCAATTTCAGAGGATTTATTTGACGACTTTTCCTTGTGTCAATAGTCAGGCTTCTGAATATTTGGTGCATTATCGTGGTATTGGAAGAGTACACTTTTGCAATCTCGTCCAAAGTGGTTTTAATGGAGGAATGTACTTAACAAGTAAGCGCAAGTCATTGGTCACATGGTCTATCTCATGACTGTGGTAAGTTCGGCTGACCCATGCGGTCTCTCCAGGCGTGCATGCGTCAGTGCTCGTGCGTTTTCTTAGCTCTAGAAAGTTAACACTTTCATACCCAAAAAAGGAGGTTCGAAGGACTGCCACTGTAAGACGGTAAGACTAGTACTAACCTTTTCAGCGATCTTGAGGTCGCTACGTCCCTCCCACTTCATGCCGTCGCTGATTCTCTCCACTCCCACATACATGGTCTTCACGATGTAGCGCTTGTCCTTGTCCGCCTCGATGGCGTTGCCAGGGGTGACGGTGACCTTGTAGTTGCCGCACCTGGTGGCGCTGATGGCGTGATACTTACAGGGGATCTTCACTCGCTCATTGGTGTTGCCGAACGTACGCAGCTTCTTGCCTTTCCTCAAGAGGCACGTGTTTGCCTCTGGGTCTGTTGAATATGGGGTTCTTTTAAAGAAGATGTCTCTAGAAGAAGCCATTTCCATTTAGCTCCCAATTTGTGTGATTTATTTTCATCATTGTTTGAGCTCTGTTCGATCAGGCAGCAACAGGTAAAGCTTTCAATCCAGAATCACGACAACTTCCATTAAGGGGATGTTTCCTCTGGAACTACAAGGATCCCTACAACCCCTCCCTCCCACCCCACCCTATCCCCATCAATACAAGCAAAAAGAAAAAAAAGAAAGAAAAAAACCGAACAAACTACAAAGCATAAAACATATAAATCATAATACCACAAATCTACCTAGAAGTGGGACACTTTTCTTCTGTTTGTGATGAATAACCAATAATGTTCATTGCAATCCTGTCATGTTCTACAGTATCTAAGATAATAACCAATAATTTTGAGTTTGCATAAACCTGATCAGAATTTGTAATTAACTTACCCTTAACACCAAAACGCGTCGCGTGTTTATTTTCACATAGGATTCGGCAGACAAAATTCTGCACTTTCCCGGAAAAGGTGGAATCGCAGGATTTTAGGCACTTCGTCTGTGTACTTGTCTTAGCACATTTCCTGAAATCGGCTTTATCTGAAAAGATAACGGCAACATTTGTGTCATGTAATGCACGAAGGATTGGTTAGCTCTTAAATCTTGGAAGCACTATATTTTCATTGTGTCAGTTTGAATGTAATTCAATAAAGAGTTTATAAGCCGGGTTTCAACACAATTGCACACACACATTTTCTATAGTTGTAGACATAATATCAAAGCAATCTACCAAGTAATTGCTGAAATACAGCGCTTTTTGTCATGGTACCCCTCAAAAATGTCGTAAACCTTTCCGTTTTTTACCAATGATGAAATGGATACCCTTATTAAAGCATTGGTCGTGTGATCCCTATAGAAGATATCTTTAATTCACAAAATATACCAGATCGTCAAGTGGACTGCCTTCAATGACATAACAAGTTTGAATGAAATGACGCGGGAATTAGTGCTTTAGTTGGGCTGCGAATATTGTTGCAATCATTTTTGTTTTGTGTGCTAAGCTTAAGTTAGATATTTAAAGTGCCGTTTTACTACACACAAAAATAAAAAAACATTGAGATTTAAAACAACAGCAAAGACCAATATTCAAATTTGATTCAGTCTGAATTTGTGCTGATTGTTAATGCAATGACATCGTGAAAATCTTCTCTTTTTTTTAGTATAATAATGCAAAAGTTCGTCATCAGATGCCTAAGTAGGATGCCCTTCGGGCTGGAGTTTACCTCAGAGAACAGTAAGTAGAATTATAATAGGTCTTTCTCCCAACTGACGTATTTCAAATTTAAAAGATAGAACGCATTTATACAGAACTAATTGAAACAATGTATTAAACGCTCGAAATTGAATATTTCTTCTTTTCAATTTATCATTCAAAACATAAAGAGCGGTGTTAAGGGGAATTCAGATTTGTTGGTTACTGTGGTTAAATGGATACCTAACCTTTGATTTGACAAAAGGTTTCGAAATGTCTTATCACTTGTACCCCTTTACTTTAATGTCATGTTTGTTTGTGTTTCTTTCTCAAAATCTACTTTCAAAAGTTGGTACACTATTGTGTGTTTTTTCTTTCAATTCACCAGTTAAGTTCTGTTTTGGTGTTCTTTATGGTTCTTCTGGTTCTTTGGAATGTTAGAAATTTCATAAGCAGTGGTTTTATGAACTGTCTTAAACTTAGTAGGCAAGTTTCAGTCCTCATCTTTGGAAATAGCATGTGAAATTGTATTGTTATTTTTGACCTAAGTAGTCCTTCAACTTAAAGAAATGTTCACTTCTCCAAACACAATTTTTTAGATTACTTTTACAAGGGGTAGACTCCAACCTAAAACGAAAAAATGCAATAAATGCACAACACATGTGCCTTAGTGGAGAAAAAAACACGTCGTACTAGGATCAGGCATTGTTCTATTATTTGTTTGGATGTGAAAAACTGACAAGGCACTTTATTTTTGTGTACAACATTATGTTGGTGAAAGAGTCAAAGCAAGGTAGTGGTCACCCGTCATTTGGCTCGCATAAATAAACCAACGAATGTATCCAACTTACACTTTTTTTCAGCTTTTCGTTTGACTTGGAAATCAAAATGGTACAAGTTTAAAAGGCGTGTTTGCATGATTATATGCGATAAAACACATGCTGTGCACATTCTTCAAAAATGAAAACACCAGTAAAACAGTGATTGTTATTTCTTCTATCCCAATTATACGACACAATGACATACTATGTAAGAGTATTCACTGGACATACCGTGCCCACGCTCCTCAAACTAAATAATTATAAGAGTGCGATAAGCAAATTGAAAAGATATTCAATGTCTCAGTAAGAAACCTTCCATTGTCTTTTATGCATTGCCTTTCAATTGAAGTAAGATATCTGCTTTTTTCCAGAGATGAGACAAATACGTGTGTATTACAAAATGTGACCCTCCACCACGGAATGAGTCGCATGTCATCTTTGCATGATTTTCATATTTTTACATTTTCCTAAAGAGTGTTTTATGCTCTATCCAGTGGTAAAATCCGTTTTAGAAAAGAGCAAAAACCTTTCGAGTTATAAGCCTGTGACTAAGGTGACCCTCACACTTTTACCACTGTCCCCCCGGACTTATATTAAGCCTAGCGCAGAACCGCGCGAGGTGACATGCGACTCATTTCGTGGTGGAGGGTCACAAAATGAGATACTTTCACCCAAATAATCCAGAGTGATTCTTGTTACTCTCAGAAACTGTCTCTTACCATCATCTGTTACTATGCAAGCAGCTTTGCAGGGGTGCCTCAAGAAGTTGGTCAACGAAAATTTGTCTGTACAACATTTTGTGCACCGCCCAAGATCGATTTTCTGCACACAAGGAGTGATCTTGGTGGTCTCTGGTAGAAAACAAAATATAGTCATGTTATTCATTTGTAAAGCCGGATTTTACATCATTTAATAACTTAAAACTTCAACACCTCTTCACATAAACCTGTGCAGCCTACATTTGCGTTTCCCAGAAAAAAGCCCATCTTCCTGGGGCAAGGACAACAAGTCGCGTAAGGCGAAAATACAACATTTAGTCAAGTAGCTGTCGAACTCACAGAATGAAACTGAACGCAATGCAACGCAGCAAGACCGTATACTCGTAGCATCGTCAGTCCACCGCGCACGGCAAAGGCAGTGAAATTGACAAGAAGAGCGGGGTAGTACTTGCGCTGAGAAGGATAGCACGCTTTTCTGTACCTCTCTTCGTTTTAACTTTCTGAGCGTGTTTTTAATCCAAACATATCATATGTATTTGTTATTGGAATCAGGAACCGACAAGGAATAAGATGAAAGTGTTTTTAAATTGATTTGGAAAATTTAATTTTGATAATAATTTTTATATATTTAATTTTCAGAGCTTGTTTTTAATCCAAATATAACATATTTATATGTTTTTTGAAACAGCAAATGATGGAAAATAAGCTAAACGTAAATTTGGATCGTTTTATAAATTTTTTTTTTTTTTTACAATTTTCAGATTTTTAATGACCAAAGTCATTAATTAATTTTTAAGCCACCACGCTGAAATGCAATACCGAAGTCCGGGCTTCGTCGAAGATTACCTGACTATAATTTCAACCAATTTGGTTGAAAAATGAGGGCGTGACAGTGCCGCCTCAACTTTCACGAAAAGCCGGATATGACGTCATCAAAGACATTTATCAAAAAAATGAAAAAAACGTTCGGGGATTTCATACCCAGGAACTCTCATGTCAAATTTCATAAAGATCGGTCCAGTAGTTTAGTCTGAATCGCTCTACACACACACACAGACAGACAGACACACGCACATACACCACGACCCTCGTCTCGATTCCCCCCTCTACGTTAAAATATTTAGTCAAAACTTGACTAAATATAACAAGTCGCGTAAGGCGAAAATACAACATTTAGTCAAGTAGCTGTCGAAGTGACAGAATGAAACTGAACGCAATGCAACGCAGCAAGACCGTATACTCGTAGTCCACCGCTCACGGCATAGGCAGTGAAATTGACAAGAAGAGCGGGGTAGTAGTTGCGCTAAGAAGGATAGCACGCTTTTCTGTACCTCTCTTTGTTTTAACTTTCTGAGCGTGTTTTTAATCCAAACATATCATATCTATATGTTTTTGGAATCAGGAACCGACAAGGAATAAGATGAAAGTGTTTTTAAATTGATTTCGACAATTTAATTTTGATAATAATTTTTATATATTTAATTTTCAGAGCTTGTTTTTAATCCAAATATAACATATGTATGTGTTTTTGGAATCAGAAAATGATGGAGAATAAGATAAACGTAAATTTGGATCTTTTTTTGTAAATTTTTATTTTTTTTTACAATTTTCAGATTTTTAATGACCAAAGTCATTAATTAATTTTTAAGCCACCAAGCTGAAATGCAATACCGAAGTGCGGGCTTCGTCGAAGATTGCTTGACCAAAATTTCAATCAATTTGGTTGAAAAATGAGGGCGTGACAGTGCCGCCTCAACTTTCACGAAACGCCGGATATGACGTCATCAAAGACATTTATCAAAAAAATGAAAAAAAAGTATGGGGATTTCATACCCAGGAACTCTCATGTCAAATTTCATAAAGATCGGTCCAGTAGTTTAGTCTGAATCGCTCTACACACACACACACACACACACACACACACACACACACACACACACACACACACACACACACACACACACACACACACACACACGCACAGACAGACACACATACACCACGACCCTCGTCTCGATTCCCCCCTCGATGTTAAAACATTTAGTCATAACTTGACTAAATGTAACAAGTCGCGTAAGGCGAAAATACAATATTTAGTCAAGTAGCTGTCGAACTCACAGAATAAAACTGAACGCAATGCCATTTTTCAGCAAGACCGTATACTCGTAGCATCGTCAGTCCACCGCTCATGGCAAAGGCAGTGAAATTGACAAGAAGAGCGGGGTAGTAGTTGCGCTAAGAAGGATAGCACGCTTTTCTGTACCTCTCTTTGTTTTAACTTTCTGAGCGTGTTTTTAATTCAAACATATCATATCTATATGTTTTTGGAATCAGGAACCGACAAGGAATAAGATGAAAGTGTTTTTAAATTGATTTCGACAATTTAATTTTGATAATAATTTTTATATATTTAATTTTCAGAGCTTGTTTTTAATCCGAATATAACATATTTATATGTTTTTGGAATCAGCAAATGATGGAGAATAAGATAAACGTAAATTTGGATCGTTTTATAAATTTTTATTTTTTTTTACAATTTTCAGATTTTTAATGACCAAAGTCATTAATTAATTTTTAAGCCACCAAGCTGAAATGCAATACCGAAGTCCGGGCTTCGTCGAAGATTACTTGACCAAAATTTCAACCAATTTGGTTGAAAAATGAGGGCGTGACAGTGCCGCCTCAACTTTCACGAAAAGCCGGATATGACGTCATCAAAGACATTTATCAAAAAAATGAAAAAAACGTTCGGGGATTTCATACCCAGGAACTCTCATGTCAAATTTCATAAAGATCGGTCCAGTAGTTTAGTCTGAATCGCTCTACACACACACACACACACACACACACACACACACACACACACACACACACACACGCACATACACCACGACCCTCGTTTCGATTCCCCCTCGATGTTAAAATATTTAGTCAAAACTTGACTAAATATAAAAAGAGGCTTTTTAATGATGACGTCACACACACACACACACACACACACACTCACACACAAACAACACACACGTACAAACACACACACACACACAAGCGCGCGCGCACGCACGCACGTACGCAGGCAATCACGCACACACACACACACACACACACACACACACACACACACACTCACAAACAACGCACACACACACATACACGCACGCACACATGCAGACACACACACACGTACGCACGCACACGCACACACACAAAACACACACACACACACGCACGCACGCACGCACACACATGCACACACACACTCACGCACACATACACGCACACACACACACGCACGCACACACACACATACACGCACGCACACACATGCACACGCACGCACGCACGCACGCACGCACGCACACACATACACCCAACAAAAAACACACACACACACAAACAACAAACACACAAACAACACACACACATACACACACACACACATGCACACCGCACACACACACACCACACACACACACACACACACACACACACATACACACGCACACACACACATTCCCTCAAACAAACACATGAAACCACACAGACAAACAGGTAACATTCCCTGTGCTTTCCAGAGCCAAGCTGTCTCTCACCTTTCTGTATTGTCGGGCAGGCACTCTCACAAATCACTCTAAATGGGTATTCCAACAACCCAAACGAATTGATGCAACAAGCTGTGCAGTCTTTTTCAGTCACTTCGGTCCAACATTTCAGCATCTTCGACAATGCATCTGACGGAAAAATAAAAAAGCGATTGGTGTGATTTGACAAATAGAAGTTGATACTTACTTTCGTTTCATGATGGGAAGTCATCAGCATCCGTTTGTTTCGGGTTTAGTTTGTAGGTAAGCGCATGTCGCAACTTCATGCAAATCAGAATAAACGTTTTTAAATGGAAATTTAAGAAAGAAAATATCAGTTAGTTAAGGAAATGCTCACAACTTCGTGCAATGGTACATAATTCCATTGCAAACGCAATTATCTAGATATGAAATTCTATTATGCTGACTGTTAGCAACTGAAACAGACATGTTGAGGAAATGGTGGCCGAGTGGTAAATGCACTTGCCTCGGAAGCGAGAGGTTGCGAGTTCGACCCTGGGTCGGGGCCTAAGCAATTTTGTTCCCCCTTTCCTAACCCAAGTGGTGGGTTCAAGTGCAAGTCTTTCGGATGAGACGAAAAACCGAGGTCCCTTCGTGTACACTACCCTGGGGTGTGCACGTTAAAGATCACACGACAAAAGGGTATTTCCTGGCAAAATTGTTTAGGCATAGATAACAAATGTTCACCAATACCCGTGTGACTTGGAATAATAGGCCGTGAAAAGTAAATATTCGCCGTAATGGCTTGAGATTTACTGGCCGATGTGAATGCGTGATATATTGTGTAAAAAATGACATAATATGTAAAGCGCTTAGAGAACGTCAAGCGCTATATAAATCTCCCATATAAATAAATAAATAAATTTAAAACAAGTCGCGTAAGGCGAAAATACAACATTTAGTCAAGTAGCTGTCGAACTCACAGAATGAAACTGAACGCAATGCAACGCAGCAAGACCGTATACTCGTAGCATCGTCAGTCCACCGCTCACGGCAAAGGCAGTGAAATTGACAAGAAGAGCGGGGTAGTAGTTGCGCTGAGAAGCATAGCACGCTTTTCTGTACCTCTCTTCGTTTTAACTTTCTCAGCGTGTTTTTAATCCAAACATATCATATCTATATGTTTTTGGAATCAGAAACCGACAAGGAATAAGATGAAAGTGTTTTTAAATTGATTTCGAAAATTTTATTTTGATAATAATGTTTATATATTTAATTTTCAGAGCTTGTTTTTAATCCAAATATAACATATTTATATGTTTTTGGAATCAGCAAATGATGGAGAATAAGATGAACGTAAATTTTAATCGTTTTATAAAAAATTTTTTTTTTTACAATTTTCAGATTTTTAATGACCAAAGTCATTTATTAATTTTTAAGCCACCAAGCTGAAATGCAATACCGAAGTCCGGGCTTCGTCGAAGATTACTTGACCAAAATTTCAACCAATTTGGTTGAAAAATGAGGGCGTGACAGTGCCGCCTCAACTTTCACGAAAAGCCGGATATGACGTCATCAAAGACATTTATCAAAAAAATGAAAAAAACATATGGGGATATCATACCCAGGAACTCTCATGTCAAATTTCATAAAGATCGGTTCAGTAGTTTAGTCTGAATCGCTCTACACACACACACAGACAGACAGACAGACAGACACACACACACACACACACACACACACGCACGCACATACACCACGACCCTCGTCTCGATTCCCCCCTCTACGTTAAAACATTTAGTCAAAACTTGACTAAATGTAAAAATGGATACGCCAGCTCATGTTGTTATCATTTTTGAGGCATGTCTGTTATCAGTTGCTAACAGTAAGCATATTAAAAATAACGATTTTATTACCGACCGGCTAAATTCGACCAAAAGAAACTTCGAAGTGATCCCGCAGCTTTAATAGAACAAGCTGCAATGTGGATTCGATAGATCCGATCTGATTATTCCTGTCAGTCCCTGCATTCATTTGACTCAGATCAAGCAATCTCTCGCCTGCCGTGATGAATATTAACAGCTGAAACGCTCTCACACAACAATCTCACACAATACGCTATGTTGAACATGTATTTCAGTAGCTTCGATATTTCTTGTCCACGAGAGAGTGCCAGACTCAGATTCAACGTCAGGCATAAAGGAAATGAAATAGATACATTCGACGTGAATGAGGTGACGCAAATTCACGTTATTCTTTCCAACGTTCACAATGCAGTGAGCTAGTCAGCATGGCATATTCAGATGCCGTTCTGAGAAGCACCAAGCTTAAAGTAGAGCTGTAAGCAAAAGTATTTGAAGATTCTTTGGTGCGACTTTTGAGCTCAAGCTTATCAGCTTGTGCACAGTCCCAATATCTTTTCTATTTCCATGTAATACTTATTTTCTTTTTATTGAATTGTTAATTTATTGAAGACTGTTTTCAATATTTTTAGGGGATTACTCTTCGTTGATATAGCCTACTATTGCTATTTCATATGTTACGTAGATTTCCATTGGTCAATTGGACAAAACTGAGCTCATTGCAAAAGTGATATCGACGACATTTCCGTCGATATCAGTTTTGATATCGACGACCTCTTTATTGCTTTTCCACTTCAAAAACAAAGACACCTACATTTTAAAAACGAAAACATACATGAAAATGTAATTATCCCAGAATTTACTTGAGCAAGTGACTAATTACTTTTTGAAAGAAAAGACATTTGGAAATACTGGAAAGTACAAGAAAAGAGTGAACAAAAAGCAATAATAATCAGAGGGAGGGATATGGAACAGCCAAAACTGAGACAAATACTTTTGTAATTTCTTTTGAGTGAATACAAAATGTCCAGAGAAATAGCAATCTAACATTGACGGACTGTGTGACGATATCTTCTGCTATTGGTCTGTTTCGACAGTCAGTGATATCAAAATCTCGACCTCCAGTCTCGATTTTGATGTCACTGTCTCAACAGACCATATATACTGAATATGACACTTTGGTTTCCTTCTCTTGTATCTACCCAAAACACTCAAATAAAGCGTGTCTGGAACAAAATGACCAGACGCAGCAAATGTGTAAGCAATTGTTTTTGCTGCATATCTCGACCACCATTGCTGTCAATATTCTGTCTGCTAACAGCACTGTCAATGGCACATACAAAAAACATTTTACTCAAACTTATGCACGAATTCAACAGTCAACGCCCAAACAGCAAAACCCAGACTGCCCTTCTCCTACATGAAAATGCCAGTCTCCACAAAATAAGGGCCGTAACTCCGTTCCTAAAAGTCCAAATGATCCCATTTTGCCTCACACAAGGCTCTGCAGCCCCGACTGCAACGTCTATGATATTGAAAAAAGAAAATTCGTGTAAATTGGGTATGACACAGCAAGCCATGTAGTAGTTTACCTTCAGGGGTACTAACCTTTACCAGGTATGGCTCCTTCAATCAGGGTGAGAGGCGCCAGACACAGCGCGATGAGTAGCAACTTCATGTTTATCTCTGGAATGGCAAAAGTGGTATACTGTTAGCAGTCGGTTTCCACTGCGGATGTACCACAGCGTTTGTCTCTGCATCACATTCACTCACTAGTAACTGTAGAGAAGTACAACTGGCAGTACGAATAGCTTGTCCAATAATTATTGAGAATTATCATTTCGCTTCTGATAAAGCACAGCACACGGGCGATTCTGGTACCTACCGAAAGAAGAATATTTTTTTCAAATCGCAAAATTAAATAATATATCTATATCTCGTTTTCTCTTTTATCAAGTTGACGTTGACTGCTTCAGACATCGGGGCTTCAAAGACTTAATTCTGCAAAATTCAATGTCACACCAACTGAAGTAAGGAAAGCTCCGCTGTGTATTTTCTATATATTGTGTGGTCAAGTGAACCCAAAAGAATTGTAGGGGCTGTCATTTTAGGCTTGCCGTTACATTAACCTTTGAACGTGCGTTTGGTCTGCATCTGAGAAATTTGCTGACATTTAAATGTTATGACCTGTTCTGGCATGTTGCGCTACAGGGAATCCGGGTTAGTTTCGTCCACAATTTATACTGTGAGAAAGGCACGTGTGACTAGACTGTACTTATTATAAACTTCAAAAACTCATTGTGACAACTTAATTGGTACCCTGACTAACACATGCATTCCTGTGTCATTTCATTCAAACATGTTATGCCATTAATGGCCCCCAACTTAGCTACCTGGCACACATGTAGGTTCAAAAGATAACTTTTGCAGGGGCCACGTAGCCTACCGTCCAAATCAGGTATCTACCCAGTTTTGTACTGCTATTCTCTCTCGTGTTTTTTTATGACGGGTAGTAAAGAAAAGGGCATGAACGTTCCATGTTTTGGCTCACGTAAGTGTAGCCTATATATGCGATCGTCAACTTTGTCTGTCTGTGCGTGCGTATGTATGTATGTATGTATGTATGTATGTATGTATGTATGTATGTATGTCTGTGGCAGAAACTTTAACATTTGACTAAACACCGAAATACTCATTTCACCTGGTTATTTTTCAAGCACCATCTTCAAACTATTGAAGTAATGATCAACAATTTGTCACCATGCGTGTAGTTAAAGTGTGTATCCAAAGAAAACGGATGGTGGGAGTTTTGAGGGGGTAAAAGCAGCTAGGTGACTGGTTTGTGTCGTGTGTGGTATGTAGACCAGGTCAGCGGTCAAGAACCGGTCAGGTCGCGTGAAGGATTGTGGTATAGACTCACTTTTCAGTTCTCACCGAGCTTCATTCGCCGATTCGGGGAAGACGGTTTCACATTGTTCGTTTTTTTAGCTCCAGAAAAATAGATAAAGAAGATACCAAAGGAGATTTCCTACAGTTTGATCTGCCCAGCGTTTTTCCAATGTCTGCGCGAGGAAGAGCTGTCGAAAGCGCAGTGTCGATCTGGCAGTCGTATCCCGGTAAATACAGACAGATCTAGTCTAGTGTTTCCCACTCTTACAACGTGTCACCTACTGATAATCCGGTTTTTTTAAATTTCTTTTTATTTCAGCAGACACGGATATCAAACACAGTGCTAGGCAGTCACCTCTAGCGAAATGAGTTGATCTAAAGTGCCTGTAATGTGTGGATGTCTTTGTTCTTGGTTCGATTTATGTGAATTTCAAGACTTGCAGTAAGCTTGGGCCAAAACAAAAAAATAGTCTGTTTACGGTATCCCGACCGAGCCTATTTTTTTCGCGCGACCCTCGACTTTTTTTTGGCATTTGAGGAGAAAAAAAAAAGAAGGTTTTTTGGCAAAATAACTTAAAAATATGTTTTTGGGGAGAAAAATTTTTTTTTTAAATAAATATACCGACCTACCGACCCTATTTTGTTTGCCTATGTTACCGTAAACAGACTATTTGTTTGTTTTGGCCTTAGAGTCTCAAGTTTACTCTGCCCGTATAAAACTGTCCACCATGTACTTGAACATGCAGATAAAAGGAAACGAAATGAATCTGTTCTCAAAGTCAAAATTATTACGATTTTGCCTCAGTTTAAAAACATGCTCTGTCATGGTTCTGTCTGTAAAATTTGGTACCTTGCAACAACTTCCTTGAATTTGAAAGACAGTTTTTGAATGCGAGATCTACCTCACAGGCACTCGTCACGAGCGGGTCGGGATCAAAGTGGAAAGACGACCGTCCATCACAAGTGACATTCAAGACATAGGCCCCGCCCACCTCGTGACGATTGCCTGTGATCTACCTAGATCTGTATCGCGTTTCATTCCAGACTCCTCTCTTTGATTGTACTGTTTGCTGTTTACGCACTATCATGAATCGCTAATGTCTGTAACGTTTGGTAAACTTACCTTGCAACAGCTTCCTTGTCTTTGTTTGACACATTTCAACTTGATGATGAAGAGGATTGTCAACTTGGTTGGGAATTATTGAAAATGAGAATCAAGGATTTCTCCCAAAATTTTAGTAAGCTTACAAGTTTTGAAATTAAAAATGATGTTGCAAAATTGTATGGAGAATTAAATGAGTTGGATAAAGCCCTTGGGATCTCCCCTGACTGTATTCAAACGCAAGGTAAACGGCAGAAGGTGCAGGGTGAAAGGAACACACCTTTTTTTCTTGGGTTAGAAAAGGCGAGAGCAAATGCAAAAATAATGGAAAGTGTTAGTTAGTTAGTTAGTTAGTTAGTTAGCTGTTGCTTTTCGGGTCCAGCGGACCATAATAGGCCAAATCAGGACCCCAATGGAAAGTGTAAAAGATGATAATGGACGAATTGTTACAACGCAAGACGATATTATTCTCGTCCAAAAAACGTATTTTGCTGATTTGTATAAACGAAACATTGATGAGGGAAACATGAGCTTGAAAATTGACACTTTTTTGGATGGAACAAAGGTTTTAAAAATAAATGATCAGCAGAAAGACAGTTGTGAAGGGGAAGTGGTAGAAGGAGAAGTTTTGTCAGTTCTAAAGCGTATGAATAATGGTTCTGCGCCTGGAATTGATGGATTAACAGTTGAGTTTTAAAAGTTTTTTTGGAGGAGCCTAAAAAGGTATATACTTGCTTCTTTTAACTCTGCTTTTAAGAATGGAACTCTATCTAATTCACAGTGTAAAGCGGCAATTACACTGATTCAAAAAGGGAAGGATTTATCAAGAAATGATTTAAAGAATTGGAGACCTATTTCACTGACCAATACAGATTATAAGTTATTAGCGAAATGTTTAGCTCTTCAGCTCTCTGGTATTGTAGGGAGTGTTGTGAATGAGGATCAAGTTGGGGATATAAAAAGGTAGACGTGTCTCAACCTTATTGCGATTAGTTGATGATGTTTTAGAACATGCAGATTTACATTATAAGCCTGGATTGATTGTGTCAATTAGACTTTTTTCATGCATTTGATTGCATTTCCAACGAGTTTATGTTGAAGATGTTTGAAACAATTTGTTTTGGAACTGATTTTGTGAAATGAGTTGATGTTTTGATGAAAAACGCAAGAAGTTGTGTAAATTATTGTGGTTGGTTATCTGAATTTTTTAATATTGATTCCAGAATAAGGCAAGGTTGTCCTTTTTCCGCACTAGCCTTCGTATTAGCAGTTGAATTGTTAGCAATCAAAATTCGAGAGGCCAAAAATATAAAGGGTATGTCATTATGGAACAACGGAGATATGGATAAAGGGTTGAAAGTATTGTTGTACGCTGATGATGTTACATTGTTTTTGCAAGATGAACATGACATGTTCCAAGCCCTGGCTTTGATTGATAAATTTTCGGAAATATCAGGTTTGAACATAAATCACCAAAAATCCAAACTAATGTGGTTTAGATCACGGAAGAACTGTAGGAATGAGTGTTGCGGTTTTGCATCTACAGACAAAATGAAAATTCTGGGTGTATATTTCTGTAATTACATGCGTGCGTCAAAAGTGAGAGAGAATTGGGAAGAGAGAGTGAATGTGGCGAAAAGGCCCATCTGCGTGTGGGACAAAAGGAATTTGAGCATTATTGGTAAAGTCTGTGTATTTAAAACGTTTATTCTGCCACATTTTGTCTATATAATGCAGGCGCTGATTGTACCAGACGACGTTCTAACTGAAATTAATAGGTTTCGCTTCGTGTGGCGCAAAAAAGACTGCAACAGGAAGGCATTTGAAAAGGTGAAAAGAACTGTTTTGTGTAACGAAGTTAAGCAAGGTGGATTGAATATGATTGATTTGCGACAGATGCAGTGTTCCTTTTTGTTAAGCTGGGTTGTGAACCTAACTCTGTCTATAGCGCGAGTCCCATCAATTGGTTCCAGGCGCTTTACAAATTCATTATAGAATAAACTAGCACAAATCAACAAGCATACAAAGCATACATTTAACTGAGACATAACACCAAGAACCCAAGCACTAAGCAAAACTTAGCGTACAATGTTAAAAGTACACACACACACACACACACACACACACACACACACACACACACACACACACACACACACACACACACACACACACACACACACACGCGCACGCGCACACACAAAGATACCATTGACAAAGAGACCATAAAGCACATACAGGGTAGAGAGTTCCAAAACAGAATAGAGTTGTGGAGAGTCTACTCAGGCTAAGCAAAGGCTTTACGAAACAGGTATGTTTTGAGTTGGGTTTTGAAGGAGGAAAGGCTGCTGGAATCACGGATAGAACTTGGAAGCGAGTTCCAGACGGTCGGAATCTGGTACCTAAAGGTTCTTTCACCAAAGGTCTTGGTCCTGGTTTTGGGGATGCGAAGGAGTTTTTCAGAGGAGGATCTGAGAGAACGGGATGGCTCGTAGATACTGAGGGAATGGGACAAATAGGGGGAAAGTGATTTCTCAAAACAGCGGTACCCTAACAGAGCGAGCTTGTACTCGATTCTATACTTCATAGGAAGCCAGTGAAGGGTGGTAAGTAGGGGAGTGACATGGTCTTTCTTAGACTTCTGCAGAATGAGCCTTGCAGCACTGTTCTGGACTCTCTGTAAGCGATCAAGTTCTTCAGTGGGGAGGCCGGCAAGCAATGAGTTGCAGTAGTCAAGTCGACTCAGGATCAGAGAGGAGACAAGTTGAACAGTGGCTTGGAGTGTCAGGATTGATCTGACAGAGGAAATCTTGCGCAACTCAAAAAAGGCACATTTACAAACAAAACTAATGTGTTTTTGCATTGTCAGAGCAGAGTCCAGGTACACGCCTAGGTCCTTAACAGCGGTTTGGGAAACAATCTGAGTGTCGCCTATTGTCAGGGAAGTACAGTCAATCTGATTTAAAGCATGCCTTGAGCCTGACAGCATCACCTCAGTTTTTGAGTCATTCAGCTTGAGTTTATTGTCTATCATCCAGTCTTTAACTGACTCAATGCAGCGCTCAGTGTTTTTAACCACTTTTGGAAAATCACTGGGGGGAGCAGAATCCTCTATTTGGGTGTCGTCGGCATACTTGTGGTGTTCGCAGCCATGCCTCGAGATGACGTCAGATAGGTCCTGTGTATATAGTGTAAACAGAACCGGGCCTAGAACAGAGCCCTGAGGTACTCCGTGCTTCAGGGGAACAGGGGATGATTCTTTTTGACCTATTTGTACTCTTTGAAAGCGTTCAGAGAGATATGACACGAACCTCTGGAAGGCTTTGTCGGCAATTCCAAACGTGAACTGTAGTCTCTTTAGGAGGACGTCGTGGTCGATGGTGTCAAATGCCGCCGAGAGGTCCAAGAGTGCGAGCACAGACACTTCCTTGTTGTCAGCACTGGTCAGCAGCTTGTCAGTTACGTAAAGAAGAGCGGTTTCTGTGCTATGATTTTTCTTGTATGCGGACTGATGGACGTCCAAAAGATCATTACTCAGCAGATGTTCTTGGAGCTGCGCTAGCACACACTTTTCTAACAGCTTGGTCAGAAAGGGTAAGTTTGAAATGGGTCTATAGTTCTTTAAGCACTCCGTGTCAAGGCCTGGCTTTTTTAGAAGTGGTGTTATGACTGCTTCTTTAAACTGTGCAGGCACAGACCCAGACTGAAGAGAAAGGTTTAAGATTCTCGTTACAACAGGAACAAGGAAATCCAGGCAAGTTTTCATGAGTGACGTGGGAATGGGGTCAAGTGTGCAGGATTTTGGAGCACATTTTGAAATAAGTTCAAAAACAAACTTCTCAGAAACAGGGCTAAACCGTGTAAGGGGGGTCCCTGAAAATGCGGCGAAGGACATTTGTGTTTTGGATGAGTCGAGACCTTTGCGAATGTCAGAGATCTTCTGGTCAAAGAAATTGCTGAAAGTCTCGGGGAGTTCTGATGGGGGAATCAATTTAGGGAGGGCAGTGGCTTTCTTCTTCGCGAATAGCTCATCTGTTACAGAAAACAGAGCCTTGGTGTCTTTGCACTCAGCGAGGCGGGATGTATAGTATTCCTGCTTGGCACTGGTGTGGAGAGCTTTGATGTCGTCAAGCTGTTGACGATAAATCTGACGGTGAACTGTCAGGCCTGACGTTCTCCATAACCTCTCCCACTTGCGTACGAGCCGTTTGTGGTCCTTTATATCTTCGGACATCCATGGGGCTGAGGGACGATCAGTGACTTGCCTGGTGACAAGGGGGGCGTGGCTGTCCATCAGCTGACGTAGACAGGTGTTGAAGACCATCAAGAGGTCTGTGTCTGGCGTGTCGGCAGCAGTGGAGGCGGCAAACACCCTCACGTCTTCCCTGAACTTGTCCACCAGAAATGAAGACCAGAAATGGTCATGGCTCCCGACGGGCGCTGTGACGTGGTGGTAAGACGTCGGCCTCTTAATCGGAAGGTCGAGGGTTCGAATCCCGGCCGCGGCCGCCTGGTGGGTTAAGTGTGGAGATTTTTCCGATCTCCCAGGTCAACTTATGTGCAGACCTGCTAGTGGCTTATCCCCCTTCGTGTGTACACGCAAGCACAAGACCAAGTGCGCACGGAAAAGATCCTGTAATCCATGTCAGAGTTCGGTGGGTTATAGAAACACGAAAATACCCAGCACGCTTCCTCCGAAAGCGGCGTATGGCTGCCTAAATGGCGGGGTAAAAACGGTCATACACGTAAATACGTGGGAGTTTCAGCCCACGAACGAAGAAGAAGAAGGTCATGGCTCCCAAAAGCACTGTTTTTTCGTTTTGGGAGTCGCTTTGAATGTTTTTTTGCGAACATTAATAGCAAACCATTTAAAGGATTGGACAGTATTAAATCGGAATTTTGGTCCGCTGTGTTGAAGTCATGGCTTGATAATAATCAAGTCGATAATGGTAATTCTGTATCGGGTTTGTTGTGGAACAACAAAGATATAATTTGTCAAGGTAACCCACTCTTTTTTGCGGATTGGATTAAAAGTGGTATAATGTATGTGAGCGATGTGTGTGAGAATGGACGTTTTGCTACCTATGAAGAAGTGTGTGAAAGAACTGGCTACACTGCAAATAGATTGCTTGAGTACAATGTTGTTCGTACAGCTGTACATCTCCTTTTAAGAAATGTAGCTATAGACGATGTAAATTGTTTAGTCTGTGACATTCCGACCTTTTGTGGAAAAAAGTGAGATCAGTAAAAGAAATTCGAAAGATTCTCGCAGGAAAAAAATACAGCCCACCCTGTTCAGAAGGATTTTGGAGAAGAAAGATAGGATTTGAAATTGACGAAAAGAATTGGAACTTAGCAGCCACTGTCACTAGTGAAGTTCGATTACGTGTACTGCATTGGAAAATATTGCAAAACATTTATCCAACTAATATTTTATTGTGTAAAAGGAAAGTGAAGGCTGATAAAAACTGTGCATATTGTGAGGATGAACTTGATGTATTGGAGCATTTTTTCTTTGAATGCCCAACCGTGCTCAGGTTTTGGAAATATATTGAAATGTACATATTAGTAAACATTGGCGAAAGAATTAGGTTGAATGTTACAGATGTGCTTTTGGTATTAAAAGTAACAGCAAAAATATGAAGAAGATTAATCATATTATTTTAATCGCAAAGATGTGCGTAAGCATTTTTTTTTAAACGATTCACGATTAACACTGGAAATTATTTGTGGAAATCATGTTGTTTTGAGATTTCGTCATAAAAAACTTTACACATGCGTTTGAGAGCAGATCTTTCTGATGAGGCCGTTTATTGTAAAACCAATTATATGACTGGAAAGGCCGTTTATTCCCCTAACTTATTTAGAAAATAGATTCCGTTTACATGACGTAGTGTCGATACAGTGGGACCTACAACACAGACACCCCCCCAAAATCAAATTCGCAAAATCAAGGTTCCCGCGATAAAATCGACAACAAATCAGATCAACTAAATCGAACCATGTTTAGCATGTCATTAGACAAAACAATCAAATCTGCACCCAAAACAGTCAGTTTTGTTCATATATCGTGTCTACCATGGACGCTAAGGCATGCTGAGCGGTGTAGGTGTCAATCCTTTCAGAAGGCATAAAAGGCCGTTTTTGAAGCCGTTTTAGCGGGTAATGAGACAAAAAATGGTACATTTGAGTAACTCGCCACCGCATTGCCTTCAAACTTTCGGAGATTTGTGCTAACACCTGTCGTAAACTACACACGAAATCTTAAGTTATTGGAGATATTAGTTCTGCTGTTATGCGACATACCAGACAGAATTTTTAAAATAAAGATGTACCCTGACCGATTGAGAAAAAAAATTAAAATTAGCATGCATTTAAAAAAATGAAAGCTTCAATTTACCCTTAAATCTAATAAAGTTTCAACAATGGCTGTTCTCAGCGCACTTGTTTGAACGCACACAAAAATTCTTGGAAAATGTTTTTTTCTAGAGCCATTGCCATTGGTCAGTTAAGCGTGTCGACAGTGAGCTTTGCTAGGCCTAGGCCGACATTTGCGCTCAGCGCTCTGAATGAGTCAACTTCTTAAAAACTACTTTCGCGTTGAAATCCTCATCCCACCCATGCCTGATAAGTTATGTACGTGAAATTTGTCATTTTTCTTGAAGATTTCAACAAATTAATTTTTTTCGATGAGTCAAAAACTTTTACTCTGACATGACAAATAACAATTTTTTTCGATGAGTCAAAAACTTTTTTTCTGACATGACAAATAACAGCAGACCTAATGTATCAAATGACTTGAAATTCCGTATTTACTTTACGACACGTGTCAGCTCAAATCTCCGAAAGTTTGAAGGCAATGCGTTGGCGAGTTACTCAAATGTATCATTTGTTTCTCATTACCCGCTAAAACGGCTTCAAAAACACCGCTCAGCATGCCTTAGCGTCCTTGGTAGACAAGATATGTGAACAAAACTGACTAATTTCAGATTTGATTGTTCTGTCTACAGACATGCTAAACATGTTTCGTTTTAGCAGTTCTGATGTGTTGTCAATTTTAACGCGGGAACCTTGATTTTGCGAATTTGATTTTGGGGGGTGTCTGGGTTGTAGGTTCCACTGTATCGACACTACGTCAGGTAAACTGAATCTTTTTTCTGAATAAGTTAGGGGAATAAACGGCCTTTCCAGTCATATAATTGGTTTTACGATCAACGGCCTCATCAGAAATATCTGCCCTCAATCGCATGTGTAAAGGTTTTTTATGACGAGTAGTGTACATAATGGTAGGCTACATGTGATTCTGTATTTTTCTGCGGTTAATGTTAATGGTTTCTTTTTTCCTCTGTTGGTTTCTTCCTCCTGAGTTGATCGTTATCACCCAAACAAGACCATCAAAGAGTACCTCAGTTGCTCCTCAAAATGGACTGTGAATAGTGTGTTGACTGTGTTGACCGTCAGAATTATTTTAAGAACCTGCAGTCAGTTGACATGTTTCGCATATTGTAGGGTTCCTATGCTGCATTGGTAAAGTGGCTTGTATAACACTGTTTATATTTGTGTAGGTTGTAGTCATCACAACTAATCGCATTTTGCCTTTTGTTTCAGAAAGGAGGATAAGCTAAGCTTACAACAAGATCGACGCTATGTCAGATATATGCCTCAGCCACATGACGATTTCCGAATTTAGATCCACTCGGCATGGTGACAAGTCTTGATGAAAAGTATAAGACTGAGGACAGCAGTGAAACAAGAAGGGCAAAGCCCATACGACTCACATGCTTGACCTTGACCTTTACATACCAATGACATCATACACTAAGAACTGCTTTACACATTTTTCCTACCAAAATACATGTTCATCCATGTCATGCAACACAAAGCTGTTAATTCAAGACATAGGAAGTACAATGGTGCTTATTGGCTCTTTCTACCATGAGATATGGTCACTTTTAGTGGTTCACTACCTTATTTTGGTCACATTTCATAAGGGTCAAAGTGACCTTGACCTTGATCATATGTGACCAAATGTGTCTCATGATGAAAGCATAACATGTGCCCCACATAATTTTTAAGTTTGAAACAGTTATCTTCCATAGTTCAGGGTCAAGGTCACTTCAAAATATGTATACAATCCAACTTTGAAGAGCTCCTGTGACCTTGACCTTGAAGCAAGGTAAACCAAACTGGTATCAAAAGATGGGGCTTACTTTGCCCCATATATCATATATAGGTGAGGTATTCAATCTCAAAAACTTCAGAGAAAATGGGAAAAATGGGAAAAATAGCTGTTTTTTAGACAACATTTATGGCCCCTGCGACCTTGACCTTGAAGCAAGGTCAAGATGCTATGTATGTTTTTTGGGGCCTTGTCATCATACACCATCTTGCCAAATTTGGTACTGATAGACTGAATAGTGTCCAAGAAATATCCAACGTTAAAGTTTTCCGGACGGACGGACGTCCGGACGGACGGACGGACGGACGACTCGGGTGAGTACATAGACTCACTTTTGCTTCGCATGTGAGTCAAAAAGTGGCCACATGGCAGGTACCTATTGCTTAGTGTCTGCAGTGAAAAAGACAGATAAGCTGATGGTAGATTTCCAAATGAACACAGTACCCGCAGATCTACTGCTGATTTACGACGGGCAAGCTACAATCCAGGTCAGAGAACACTGCAGCGTTGTAATCCAACTCTTCATTTGTTTAGGAAAGGAGGTCCTTACAAATTAACATTAAAACTCTCTGATACAAAGACATAGTGCATAGTGTACTCTAAAAAAGAGGTTGTGCTACCACAGGAACATCCCGATAATTGAGTGGGACAGGATTAAAAGGCTTCCCAGGGCTGCAGTGAGGAAGTACATGGTTTTTCTGTCATTGACCTTAATAGCTTTCACACAGCCAGTATATGAGAGATAATGGTCTTCTTGATGACCGTTCATGCCCGAGCACGCGGAGCTGGTTGCCAGCAGGACAACGTGTCAGTGGGAAATATCAAACTTCGGAGTGCGAGGACCAGGGAAAATAACCTCATGTGAACCTGTCTGAGTGTGACCATCGTGACGCCCATATCTTTAACTCTTAGTCGTATGACAATTCCAAGAATATATTATCTTGATACGCAAGCTCTAGGGTAGGTTAATGATTGTAGATAAGCTTTGCCATGATAATTATGCTGATGCAGTTTAAAAGTATGTCTGTGTCTGCGTGAGGGCGCGCGCGCGCGCGCGTGTGTGTGTGTGTGTGTGTGTGTGTGAGGATTGCACAAGATCTCCTTCAGGGACAACTACACCAACAACAAATACAGTCATTGTATCTTTTATTATGCCTTCTTTTGAAAATTATACGTGGAGTAGACATGATGCGTTAGTTTTCACTTTGCGTGTGTGTGTATGTGTGTGTGTGTGTGTGTGTGTGTGTATGTGTGTGTGTGTGTGTGTGTGTGTGTGTGTGTGTGTGTGTGTGTGTGTGTGACGGAGTCATTGAGTTTGTGTTAATGTTTGTCCATTTCTTACGGGAGCCTTGAAGGCTTCGCCTCTTGTTTCACATGTGTTTATAAAACTAACAGCTATACGTTTTCCTGAAATAACTCTCACATAACCCGAGTCAAGCTTTTCAAAACGAGACAAAGCAAGTACTAAGATGCAGATCGGCTTTATAAGCTGCTATCCGGTCGAAAAACGAACCCTAATGTGTATGTTTTGCAGTGTGCGCTCGATAGTATACCCTTTTCTTTCAAAATATGCACATCGGAGCCAAGCTTCACCGACGTGACCTCAAGCCGCCAAACCCACGTGACCCGATCAAAATACGTTGTGGGGGATTGCTGCGGCCAGCGATCATTACCGCGACGAATTGTGAAGAGTAGCCTACATTATCCAAACGGTACCATACTTATTGAGCGCACGCTGCATAACAAACACATCACAGTTACTTGTTTGTCCCGATCGCAGATTAAAGCCGATCGGGAGCGTGGTACTTGCTTCACCTCGTTTAGAAAAGAGTGTATCAATAAAAGGGACTATTACTCTACCTCAGAGCTTGACAATTCGGACAGAGTTATGTCTGAACATTTTCTAGTTCCGGCAGATTCAAATGAAACGTTGGCAGTACTTGTATTATTCATTTGTCTGTATACATGCGAAGTCATGTGGATGTATGTCCACAAACCTGTGACGGATTTTAAATCACTTTCCGGTAGTTTGCATAACATCAAAGTTAATACTGAAATGATCCGAAATTGTTTCTGACGTACGTTTCGTATGTAGGCATAAGATCCGGACAGTTTCAAAGCAATCCACGCAGTCATTGCTGATATACAGCACTTTTTGACATGGTGCCCTTCAAAACTGACGCATTAAAAATTGATGACAAATTACTAAAATATCATTTATCGAACTTTAGACCGGTTCTTCAGAGAGTCCACAGCTTGAGGGTTTTCGCCAATTTTGGTAAGTTTTCAACTTTCGCATTGGGCCGGGAAGCAACTTATTTTTTCGTAGATGCTTATCAATTGTAGCTCTGTACAAATACAGTATGTGTGCCCTGCAAACCAATTGCAGGTATTTCTCTCACCTCATTTGATTACGCTATTGTTCTAGAGATACGCTTGTTTTTACATTTAGTCAAGTTTTGACTAAATGTTTTAGCATAGAGGGGGAATCGAGACGAGGGTCGTGGTGTCTGTGTGTGTGTGTGTGTGTGTGTGTGTGTGTGTGTGTGTGTGTGTCTGTGCGTGTGTGTGTGTAGAGCGATTCAGAGTAAACTACTGGACCGATCTTTATGAAATTTTACATGAGAGTTCCTTGGTATGATATTCCCAGACGATTTTGTCATTTTTTTGATAAATGTCTTTGATGACGTCATATCCGGCTTTTTGTAAAAGTTTTTTTCAATCAAATTGATTGAAATTTTGGCCAAGCAATCTTCGACGAAGGCCGGACTTCGGTATTGCATTTCAGCTTGGAGGCTTAAAATGAATTAATTACTTTGGTCATTAAAAATCTGAAAATTGTAATAAAACTATCTTTTTATAAAATGATCCAAAATTACGTTCATCGTATTCTTCATCATTTTCTGATTCCAAAAACATATAAATATGTTATATTCGGATTAAAAACAAGCTCTGAAAATTAAAAATATACAAATTATGATTAAAATAAAATTTCCGAATTCCATTTAAAAACTATTTCATCTTATTCCTTGTCGGCTCCTGATTCCAAAAACATATAGATATGATATGTTTGGATTAAAAACACGCTCAGAAAGTTAAAACGAAGAGAGGTACAGAAAAGCGTGCTATGCAGCACAGCGCAACCACTACCGCATTAAACAGGCTCGTTAATTTCACTGCCTTTTGCACGAGCGGCGGACTACGGTCATTGTGAAAAATGCAGTGCGTTCAGTTTCATTCTGTGAGTTCCACAACTTGACTAAATGTTGTATTTTCGCCTTACGTGACTTGTTTGTTCTTCTCTCCTGTAATTGCTTCTCATGTTACGCTTAAGCCTATAGCAGGTTTTCTTTTTGAACTGCACGAAGCCCTTTCTTTCGACTGACTGGTTCTTCAAATTAAAAACAAAACAACAAAAAAAGAAAACTTTGATTCTCATTGTTTCTGATGGTACATATCTTGTCCACACAATAATAAAGATAACTCACTCATATCAATCTGAAATTAGTTCTCTGTAATATTCTGAAATCGCCAATATTGAAGACTTGGGCCGCGGAATACGTGATGAGCTTCAGCATGCCTGTTTTATCTTCAACAACACAGGGCTCTGTATTTTCCATAAACACAACGCAAGATTGGTTCGGAAAATATCAATCAATATAATTATACTTACCAGACTTCCGCAGCTGACCAGAGGCTGAAGACAATTGTTGAAGACGCTGATTATAGGGAGAATTTATACACTTTCGGCGCGCACAATAGCGAACATATGGAATCATTAATCCCAATAAAACCCAATTAAGTTCAGCTGTAAAGGTTGTGTGTTAATAAAACCTTCAATTACATTCCTTAAGGATACGGTGGACGATGAATGATGAGAAGAGCGTTTGCTTCATTAAGAATTTGCGTGTATTGTTAACTTTGCTATTTTCAACCTTGTCCTCTTCACCAGATATTACTTTCATGCAATTAAACCAGGAATGTATGCAAGTCGACTTTTATATATCAATCCGACTTAAAATCATAAGAATCACTCCTATTGGGACAGACGGAGGGGTAGAGGGGAGAGTTAGGAGGACAAATAAAAGGAAAATGTAAAAGTACATCATGTCCTATTTACTTTTAACGCAAACCCTTGCTTTACTCGGGCAAAATGCTTGTGTACAGTAAAACTATGAGGTGACAGTTCTTGCACGCTGGTGTGTGTATGTGTTTGTTTGTGTGTGTGTGTGTGTGTGTGTGTGTGTGTGTGTGTTTGCATTTGTTATGGGTATGTATGAATGTGTATGTGTAGGTTGAGGTGGTTTGTGTGATAGTATGTACTCTTTGAAAAATGTTAGATATGTAAGTATTGTTACACTGTCCATTTCCAGGAGATAAATCGTGTGTCTATCTATACGATATATCCTGGTTAAGCTTTGCTGATATGAATCCTATGGAAGTATGTATACATGCATGCATATGTGTGCGTACGTGCGTGTGTTCGTGCGTGCGAGTTCGTGAGTGCGTTGGATTAGTTATGTGTGCGTGCGCGCGTCGGTACATGATTGTGCTCCTTTGATCTTTGAATGATACCATTTACTGGTAAGAGTCAACATTTTCATGAAATCTGCAAGAATGACATTTGTGTCTGTTTGGGGAAAAGAATCTGCTTTGTGCCTCGAGATTATTGATAACTGACGCTTTTCGGTTGGTTTATCAACATTTAAGATGCAATGATGTGACCAAGTAGGCCTATGTATAAAAAGTTGTAAAATTGATTTATATTCTCGAATAATAACGTTCACAAGACACAAAACAATCAAAGCTTCACAGTTAAATACACATTTTCACAGATAATGACACACACAAGAAGGATGTAAGCGATAATCCAAGAGAAAATATTTAAGACTTGAAATGAAGCTTTGTGCGAAATCCAAGTGAGGCTGCACATGCGTATCCTTCCATTCCTTGACGTGAACGTCCTGGCATGTTGCGGCTAAATTCTCACTACAGGTAATGTTGGGAAATAGTATAGTTTGTAACATCCGTTTAATAAAAAAGGGTATTACCTTTCCTTAGACTTAGCCTAGCTTAAAGAAACTTCTCCTGCCAGGGTGAAAAACATGCAGATCAGAAGAAACAACTGTACATTTTCATCATCATCATCATCATCATCATCATCATCATCATCATCATCATCATCATCATCATCATCATCATCATCATCTTCATCATCATCATCATCAAAAAAGTTATGAGAGCGAAATTGCTTCACCTACATTCTACCCACCATTTTTTCTGTGTAGAAAAAGGAATGTATTGCATATATCATTATCTTCTAATTTAAAAAAAAAACGTGTTGAAAAAATATTGTTCCAAGAAACGGCAAAACTATTTTCAAGCACACGGGGTAATTGCACTACATATGCAAATAACAGGAAAAAATCCCAAAACCATTGAAAGCATGATGACGAGTCTTCTCATTTGTGTGCTTAAAAGCGACATTAATGTGCCTGTTTGTGATCACTGTTGAGCTAGAGGCGTATAAAAAGTCAATCAAATACGAACACTTGACGTCAAAGGCCAAATCAACATGATTTTATTGAATATTCAGCATTATTCGAAAGAAGTAAGAAGCATGCAGCATATGATTGACGAAAACATTATCACCTGCAACTTAACTTCATTTCGTAATCATTTTTGGGTGCAGATAGAGGCGTATAAAAAGACAATCAAATACGCATTCTCCAAGACTATTTTTTGTGATATTAAATTAGATATTAATGCAGACACGTCAAAATTGCCCTTTTCAGTGCACAGAAGTATCGAATGTGCAGAACGCCAAAAGTTTGAGATCATATCGACAACTGTTACCAATGCAGGACCAAAGGACATTTACTTGCATGCAGTGAATGCATTTTCCTCTGTGTTTTTCACTTTTTAGTTTTCCCGGTTTGATTCAGTCAATATTTGACCAAATGAATTGTCGACGGCGAAGATACCGTTTGTCTCCGTAGATGTGTGTGTAAGTGTGTGTGTGTGTGTGTGTGTGTGTGTGTGTGTGTGTGTGTGTGTGTGTGTGTGTGTGTGTGTGTGTGTGTGTGTGTGTGTGTGTGTGTGTGTGTGTGTGTGTGTGTGTGTGTGTGTGTGTGTGTGTGTGTGTGTGTGTGTGTGTGTGTGTGTGTGTGTGTGTGTGTGTGTGTGTGTGTGTGTGTGTGTGTGTGTGTGTGTGTGTGTGTGTGTGTGTGTGTGTTTCCGTGTCTGTCACTGTGTTCATGTGTTAATAATATTTTCTTTGGTTGTTTGTTTGTTTGTTTGCTTAACGCCCAGTCCACCACGAAGGGTGATATCAGGGCGGTGCTGCTTTGACATTTAACGTGCGCCACACACAAGACAGAAGTCGCAGCACAGGCTTCATGTCTCACCCAGTCACATTATTCTGACACCGAACCAACCAGTCCTAGCACTAACCCCATAATGCCAGACGCCAGGCGGAGCAGCCACCAGATTGCCAATTTTTAAAGTCTTAGGTATGACCCGGCCGGGGTTCGAACCCACGACCTCCCGCTCACTGGGCGGACGCCTTACCACCGGGACTAGGCCACTGTGTTGCGGTTTCTTTGGTTGTTAAACTCGAGGGAATGATGGATGGGTGGATGTTGATTGTTTGTTCTGTTTTGTTTTGTTTTTCGTTACAGATCTGAAGTCAAACCTTATAACAAAAAAAGTATGATGATTTACACATAATAGTGAACATATTTATCAGCTTTCACGAACGCACTTTCCGATTATCTAAATCAAACTGACGAGGAAAAAAGGGAATTCGACCAACAACAGCAACAACAAAGTTGCGTCAAGCGATATCAAAATATTAAGTCAATCTCTCGGCCTGAAACTCAAAGATCAACACTGAAAATATCCGGTTGCGCGCTCGGGTCGAGCGGCTGTGTTTGTCTTCGCGCTCCAGATTTTCTTGCATTTTCTGGCTTTCTCTATGGATATATATGTGGATATCGTTTTCTGAAGTGGTATTACATTCGCAGGAACGATTGTGGTGTGCTTTCAGTGCAACAAAGTGAGTGAACCTCTTTACTTTTCTCGCCTTTCTATTTACCTGTTGTGTGTTAGTGTGCGAGTGAACTGTCATCATGGCCGCCATGGCTGACGCGAACGGTGCAGACAATGAAGGCGGTGACAGTGTCGCACGTGCTCCACCCGTTTTCATTCTTGTCAAACACTTGCCTCCCGACACAGCTGGCGCTTACACGGTCCACGAGTTATGTGCAGCAGCCGAGGTGCAGTGTGGATACGCCTCGATCATTGGGGCACAACGTATAGGAGGGCTGTGGAGGATTTACCCCAAGACCCAAGACTCGCGCAACAAACTCCTCACACGGGGGATCGAAATTCGCGGGCATCTTCTCACATTGTGTGACAAAAACCCGTTTCTACTCCGGGCAAACGGACAAGAAGTTCAAACTACGAGGTTAACAGTCGGGAATGTTCCGATCTCGGTAGCAAACAGCGACATAGAGAGTAAAATAGTAGACATGGGCTGCAAACTACAGTCAAAGCTGATGATGGAGAGGGATAGAGACGATCGAGGAGGGCTCACGCGATGGTTGACAGGCCGGAGGTTTGTTTACATCGAGATTCCCCCCTCCCCCCTTCCCTCTAAGGCCTCCATTGGTGGATTCACTGCCTCTTTTTTCCACCGGGAGCAGAAATCAGCGCCTGAGCGTTCCAAGTGTACTAACTGTCTGTCATTTGGTCATGCGGCTTTCACCTGCACCCAAGAGGTGGTGTGTCGATCATGTCACAACTCGGGCCACAAGGTTGGCGACCCCCTCTGTCCCCTTCCCCGGGACCCCCCGCCGGCTCATTCCCCTTCTTCCTTCAACCCTCCCTCGTCTGCTCCCCCTCCTCCCTCTCCCCCTCCCCCTCCCCCCCATTCTGCTGCTGTGCTGGGGACACAGAACGCTGGTACGTCTGTGCCCACCTGGCCTCTGTTCAGTAACACCATGCCCCCACCTGTTACCCCCTCTACACCCCCCTCCACCCCGGCCAGACGCGCAAGGAACTCACTTAAACAATCATTTCTTTCACAAGTCAGATCACGCTCATGTCCCCCAAACAAGCGTCAGCTTCCCTCACCAGAGACAGACATGGAATCGTCCAAGTCCGCCCGCGTTGAGACAGGAGGGGAATCCCCTCCTCTGAGTGGGGCGACACGGATCGCACGTGAGACCGAGAACGAGACGACCGACACGGACAACCAAGCAGTGAGCGTGACTGAGGAGACCGAGACCTGATTTTGTCTCATCCATGGTTACTTGCGGTTAACGGACTGGCCTGCCCCACGGACTTACGAGTACTCACACCGATTTTACCATATATGTAACTTTTGATTGATTAATATGAATTAATATGGATACTATCAAAATATGTTCTGTTAACATACACGGATTGAGAAATGCGATAAAAAGAAAAACGTTTTTCAATAACAAAAAGAAAGAAAAAACAGATATAATATGCGTACAAGAGTCTTATATTACTGACGACGTTAAGGAACTATGGGAAAAAGAATGGGGAGGGAAGATGTTTTATTCCACTGTCTCCAACCACAGTATGGGTCAGCTAGTTTTAGTGAATAAGAACTTTCAACATGATGTAAAATGTGTGTTTAAAACAGACCGAATGTTAGGTGTAGAAATTCAGATAGATGATAAGAAACTGAATGTAATCAATGTGTATTCCCCAACAATAGTGAATGAGAAAGAACCTTTTCTTAAAAAATTAAGTACCCACATTGAAACGATTGAAACAGATGACGTTATTGTATGTGGAGATTTCAATTGTGTTCTGTCAAATTCACTTGATGTAATTTGTGGTGATGATCATGCACAGAAAGCTATAGACAATTTTAAACGTTTTTTGAGTGACTGTCAGCTGGATGATATGTGGAGACTCTTTAACCCAGATTGCAAAGAATTTACGTGGAGTCGCAAGAACCCATTTATAGCAAGAAGACTTGATTACATTTTAGCCTCTAGTGGAGTGGTCGACCACGCCAGCGATTGTATTATACAGTCAGTGGCTCATTCAGATCACCGACAGGTCATCTTGACCTACAAAGTAACGCACGTGTTGCGTGGTCCATCATACTGGAAGTTTAATGATAGCCTACTGCACGATAAAGCATTAGTTGACAACATCAATATATTTCTTAAAAAATATGAAGAAGAATCAAGTAATGAAGATGCACAAATAAGATGGGATATATGTAAAATAAAAATAAGAGAGATGTGTATATCGTATTCTAGAGAAAAGAAAACTCTCAGTATAAACAAACACACCCTTTTACAACAGCAGTTAAATGAAACGGACAGACTTTTGGCTCTGGACCCCAGTAACGCCAGACTGGTGACTAAGCGAGAGCACATCAAGCAGGAGCTAGAACTATTTACAATACAAGAAGCTAAAGGGGCACAAATTAGATCTAGGATAAAATTCATTGAGGAGGGTGAGAAAAACACGCGTTATTTCCTAAACCTAGAGAAAGCTCACGCAAAAAATAAGATACTAGATAGAATAGAAATAACAGAGAATGAATTTATCACAAGTCAGTCTGAAATATTAAAGGAACAAACCCGCTTCTTTACTAACAGATACACTAAAAACACCAATTTTAATAACTTTCTTGGGGACGAATTTTTAAAAAACACTGACATCCCAAAATTATCAGAGGAGCAAAAGGGCAGTATTGATCAAGAAATTACAGAAAAAGAACTCCTTATTGCACTTAAGGGAATGCGAAGTAATTCTGCTCCAGGATTGGATGGAATAACAACCAATTTCATAAAGTTCTTTTGGAGTAATATAAACAAAATGTTATTATCCTCTTTTTGGTCAGCCTTTGAAAAAGGGGAACTATCTGTATCCCAGAAGCGAGCAGCAATCACACTGATACACAAAGGAAAGGGGTTGAAACGAGAGCACCTAAATAACTGGCGTCCTATATCTGTAACGAACACCGACTATAAACTATTAGCGAAATGCCTTGCAAACAGATTAAATCAAGTCGTCAATTACTTAATAAGTGAAGATCAAGTTGGGTTTTTAAAAAAAAGAAATTCCAGTACTGTTATTAGAATGATTGATGACGTCATTGAATATATGAATAACAGTAATCAACCAGGTATTTTAATGGCGCTGGACTACAGAGCTGCTTTTGACACGATATCTAAAGAATATATGCTCTGGGCGTTCCAAAAGTTCGGATTTGGTAAACATTTTATTAGGTGGGTCGATACTTTAACAAAAAATACAGAGAGTAGTATTAATTACATGGGATGGATCTCGAGTCCATTCCCATGTGATGCTGGAATAAGACAAGGATGTCCATTTTCGCCATTAGCCTTTGTTCTGGCCCTCGAAGTGTTAGCAATCAAAATCCGTGCAGATCAAAATGTTACAGGGATTAAACTGCCAAGGAATTCTGATAGACATGGTGAAATTCTTAAACTACTTATGTATGCTGACGACATTAGTTTCTTCCTACAAGATGAGAAAGACCTAAGAAACGTGTTACATCTTATAACTCAGTTTTCAAAATTTTCAGGGTTAGCAATGAATGATCAAAAGACAGAAGCAATGTGGCTTGGTATAAATAAATGTTCTGCTGACCGACCATGTAATATTATTTGGAAAAAACAAATCAAAATCTTAGGAATTCATTTCAACAACTCTGTCCCAGCCTCCAACATAGAAGAAAACTGGGAACCTAAACTACATAAAGTAAATTCATTAATAGCAACATGGTCGAAAAGAAACCTAAGTATAATGGGGAAAATTTGTATAGTCAAAACATTAATGTTGTCACAGTTTACTTACGCACTGCAATCTCTATGTGCCACAGAAAACTTCCTCAATAAGCTAAATTCATCTCTATTCCGATTTATCTGGAAGAAAAAATATTCAAACAAAAGAGCTTATGAAAAAGTTAATAGAAAAGTAATGTGCCAAGAGACAAATCTTGGAGGTCTGAAAATGATTAATGTCAAAGATGTACAAACATCATTTCTAATTTCATGGATTATGAGGCTGCTGGACGGAAGTAACGCAAAGTGGCAACAGATTCCATTAGCATCATTTTTAAATCTGGGCGAACGCTTATGCTGTCTGCGCTCAAATGTGAGTGCAGAAAATTTTAAAGGACTAGGTGCCATAAAGCAATATTTCTGGAAACAAGCTTTTATCACCTGGCTAAACAATAAACACAAGATCAAAGAAATAAGCAGTAATGAACAGCAGATAAGTGTACGCA
>NC_090247.1:72670825-72678325 GCF_037325665.1 Littorina saxatilis
AGTAGTAAAAACGTATTTAAAAAAAATTCGCGTGTGAGAAACATTACACATTTTGTGCACAGGTTCCTCTAAGCAATATGGACACATCTGTGCAAAGAAAATAGGGGGTCGACGTATTAATTTTTTTTTTAGAATTTTGTTACCGGGGGTTGTCAAGTACGATTTTGCGAAAAACACTGCGATTCTTAAGGGGTTACTTGTGTGTTCAAATCGCGTGAAAGAAACATTACACATTTTGTGCACAGGTTCCTCTAAGCAATATGGACACATCTGTGCAAAGAAAAAAAGAGGTTGACGTATTAACTTTTTTTTAGAATTTTTTTACTGGGGGTTGTCAAGTACGATTTTGCGAAAAACACTGCGATTCTTAACATGATCCCAACTGACATATTTAGCTCTACAAATAATAAATGCAACATTAGTTTGTGTAGATAAATGAATGGAGAGTATAACTTTATCATAAAACGGTACTTATCAACGTGCATTTTCAGAAAATGATCGAGGTTTCTCGAGGGCGTACACATAAAAATATCACTCCTTTAGTAGTAAAAACGTATTTAAAAAAAATTCGCTCGTCAGAACATAACTAAACTTGAACACAGCTAAGTTCACTTTATACAGATACAATACCTGTAAACAAAATAAGTTGTTGTCGTATTGTCTGCTTCACAATTATTCCCGTACCAACCCCACCCCCATATCTTGACTGACAAAAATGATAAAAAAAGAAATAATTTGGGAGTGCTGTTGGTCAGTTGGTAGAGCGCTGGACTTGTGATACATGAGTTTGAATCAGGGTGAAGGGTTGGGGGTCGGAACATTTGTGTGCAAAGTTTCATGAAGATCTATCCAGTAAATTTCTATGAATCGCACACCACACACACACACACACACACACACACACACACACACACACACACACACACACACACACACACACACATATATATATATATATATATATCTACACCAGGGTAGATCAGTTAGTTTGTAAGGGGGGTGTTTTTAGAATTCAAGAGTGTAAATCGAGGTCGCAGAGCGCCCGAGACTGATCAAGGGGCATACGCCCCCCCCCCCCCCCCCCCCACCTCAACACAAGAAAGAACAAAAAGTCGCACGTGAAAACCATTACACATTTTGAGCACATGTTTCTCTAAGCTATACAGTGTCCACAACTGCAGACAGACAAAAAACTTTGTTTTCTTATTCTTTTTTTTTATAAGAGTTTTGTCAGTTTTGGGGGGTACCGGGTGGACACATAATTATGACCTTACAGAAAACACTGTAATTCGTAACGTCATCCTAACTGACATTTTTATCTTTAGAAAAGATAAATAAAACATTACTTTGTGTAGATAAAAGAATGGAGAGTATCACTTTATTATAATACGGTACTTATCAATGTGCATGCCGAAAATTATCCAGGATTGGCGAGAGCGTACACATACAATTATCACTCAAAAACGTTGTAACACAAAATTGGCTCGACAGATCATAAACAAATTTGAACACAGCTAACTCCACTATATACCGTTGCAATACCTAAGAAAACCATAAGGTGTTTTCTTATTGCTTACTCCACAATTATACCCGCACCACCCCCACCCCCATATCTTGACTGACAAAAATTGATAAAAACATTCATTTGGGAGCCCAGTAGGTCAGGCGGTAGGGAGAAGTGTGGGTACTGTGTGCAGAGTTTCATAAAAATCTGTATAGTAGTTTTCTCTGAATCGCAATACAAACACATACACCCAAACACTTGGTGCCTTTAGTGCACCGATACCCCCTGCCAACCCCCCCCCCCCTTCCCTCCCCCAGATCCAATACCACCCCCCCTCCACCACCCGCCCACCCCAGTAATCACAAACACACACACACACACACACACACACACACACACACACACACACACACACACAAGCAAACCAACCCCTCATAGCGATAAGAATAAGTACACAGTCAATAACTATATTTCTGACTATTTACAATTGGAATACATGCATACTCTCTCTCTCTCTCTCTCTCTCTCTCTCTCTCTCTCTCTCTCTTTCTCTCTCTCTCTCTCTCTCTCTCTCTCTCTCTCTTTCTCTCTCTCAAATATGATTTTGAAGCGCATTACATAAAGTCGGTATCTGATATCTAAAGTGTTTCGCTATGTTTTCGTCCTGATCTTTAGGATCCGGAGGATTATTTTCTGTTGATGATCTAAGGTAACGGAATTGTTATTGCATTTTGAGGGAATTTGACAGGTATCGGGGTGTGTGGGGGTGGGGGGGGGGGGATTTGGTGTGGGGTAAATTATCAAAAGGCTTGCACCCTAACACAGCTGACTTGTAATCTAGCCTGAACTACGAAAGCAGCCACACGCATACTCATAGAGGCACGCATGTTTGTGTGACGGTTTGCACGAATAAACATTGAAAATTAGTTTTGAGTTTTGATAAAAACAAACGACATTTCCTTTTAGCACACAGGTGCTCAGCAAATGTGTATTGAAACTCGTTCAATTATCCCAAAATGTCATAACGTTTGACAATATAATTATTTAACAACAACAAAAAGACTACCGGATTCCGTACATAAAAAAGTCAGGGGCTGTAACAACAATTCGCGGCATTGGACTGTGGGAGGTCGTACACAGCTAACACTGCGACGCGTAACCAAAATCTACGGACACACTTTTTATCAGTTGATGATACGAACACACTTGCATATTGGGGCACTACTAATTGTGTATTTCAGTTATAATGCATCACGTTACCTCAAACTTCGTCTCAAGTTGGAAATGTCCCCCTTGTCCAAAACCCCGCTCCTACCATCCACAACAGGGAGGACATTTCCAACTGGAGACAGAGTTTCATGAAGATCTGTCCAGTAGGTGTCTCTGAATCGCACTACAATCACACAAACACACAGACAAGCACACAGACACACGCACATACACACGACACACATGGGTGAATCAGTTACTTTGTAAAAGGGGTGTACTTTGAATTCAAAAGTCTAAATTGAGGACGCGAAGCGACTTAGGCTAATCATAAGAATGCGCCCCCCCCCCCCCCTCCCCGAAAAAATAATCTGTCGTGAGATACATTACACATTTCAGTTGTGCACAGGTTCCTGTTAGCAATGTGTACACAGGTTGGGGTTTATAGTATCGGTCCTCCCCCCCTTCTCAATTTCCCCCTGTCCGCAAACAGGCATCCTCTGCCTCGGGGTCGCATGGACCCATATCTTCATAGATCAATTGGATATTGTTAAAAAGGTGTTTGGGGAAAGCTCCTTTGAACGGAATCGAGGTAATAATTCATTTCAAAACCAGGTGTTTTTTGTGGCTAAGTGTCTGTTCTACACGAACATTCTATAACTTGTTAATCTGTGTCCGAATAATGAACTGTTAACAAAGTTACTCGTATGAAGGAACTATGAAGCCAAACGCACCAAATGGACACATATTAACTGTGACACACATACACACACACACACACGGCGAACACATAAACAAACAGACAAACAAAGCTTCGCAATGCCGTAATGGACACCCACTCTCACTTAGTAGATTCCTTTCTTAAACTATTTATCTGTCACTATTTTTCAAAACTTCGCTTTCTCGCACTCAAGACGACATGCACAGACACAAAGACACACGGGCACACACACGCCCGCCCGCCGGCACGCACTCACACAACAAGCAACACACACACACACACATGAGAAAGGGATAATCACACATAGTGCGCCAGTGAGGTTAGAATGGTGAGGTGGGGTCTGAGGCTGGTAAGGGATTTGGGGGTAGGACCGACGAGAGGGCACGGATTCGGCGGTTCGCCGTGTCGAGTCAACTTCATATAGATCTGTGTAGGTGATTAACAACCCCAGCCGATCTGGATCTGTTCAAGTCAAAAGTAAAGTCAAGGATACGAAGAAGTTTACCGAAAAACATCGATCCCAAGGACTCATGTTGTAACTTTTCAAAGCAGTTACATTCAATCAAAGCTCTATCCACATTAAACCGAACGGGAATCGTCGAAGATCCACGCAACTTCACTGCAATGTCGAAAACGAACTCATAATGTCACCGCAGATCTATAGTTGGTTTTGGTTTTGTGTCGCAGCAAAGAAACGAAGCAAATCTCCGGCTTTTATTTCACACTAAAAAAACGTTCATTTCGCGGGTTATTAAAATATATTTCTTTGAGGTTGCAAGGCAATGGCATCGCTGAGATGTACTCCTTCGAACACACGACACAGGTTAGAAATTGACTTCATTTGGGCGCTTTTTACGGCCAAAACAGAGTGAGCTTTTTGACGGGTTTATGGAAAAATCACTTCGGGGGCAGGTCTAAAATCCTGTGTACAGTGCCAAATCATACATCATTCAAAAGAGCAAAGTATGTTCTTTATTCTAACATATGGGCTAGGGTAAGTCATAGATATAAGTATCTGTCTATTATATCTGTAGGCAAGTGTATTCCATTCCTTCGATAGTCTCGTCATCTACACTTGCGTGAAAAATGCAATTTTGAGTCTGTTTTGCATAAAAGACCTGCGAGATTTGTAGAAGTCAAAACAACAACTTACAGTCCAGCCTCTCAAATTTCGTTCCATGCAATTTGTTTGTCTGTACGTATAGACTGAGGGGTGCCCCGAAATGATTTGTAATCACAACATTCACAGACTTCAAATACGCCATTGAAAACTCGTCCACGTGCGTTATAGATATATACTTGGGTGACTAAAACTGTCGTACCTACCAAAGGCCGCTTCGCGTAAGAAAATGACTACCAGAGTCGCAAGGCTCGGGATTTTTTTTTACAAGAAATTTATATTTCGTTGTTCTAGTCCGAATGAATATGAAGATATGGCGAGTTGAAAACGCCGATTCTTTCGCCAGAAACACGTCTGTTTCCATACCGGAAAGAAGGAATGGACTGAGCTACTAGAAGCACGGCGCCGTGCGTACAATCGATCGAATGATGTTATTCACACAATACCATTTGGCGATCTCTAAAAAATCATTTAAAAACGAACTAGTTGACATGTAATGAAACTATTTACTGAAATCAAGAAGTATCTTAGTTCTAGCCGTGCATATGACACACCCTTTCGCGAAAGCACACTGAACCGTGCGTATACGCATTCGCACCCGCAAACCACCAACCCAGGCGGGTTATCCAGATCCAGATCTAGATCCAGATCCAAGGGAAGTAACTCAGTGAGTATAAACATGAGCAAGAACCGCAACTCAAACACACTCGTAACACCTTAAGGGGTTTTCATATTCTAGTGCGGTTTTCTAGTGCGGTTTTCACATTCTAGTGCCGTTTTCTAGTGCGGTTTTCACATTCTAGTGCGGTTTTCTAGTGCGGTTTTCACATTCTAGTGCGGTTTTCTAGTGCGGTTTTCACATTCTAGTGCGGTTTTCTAGTGCGGTTTTCACATTCTAGTGCGGTTTTCACATTCTAGTGCGGTTTTCACATTCTAATGCGGTTTTCTAGTGCGGTTTTCACATTCTAGTGCGGTTTTCTAGTGCGGTTTTCACATTCTAGTGCGGTTTTCTAGTGCGGTTTTCACATTCTAGTGCGGTTTTCTAGTGCGGTTTTCACATTCTAGTGCGGTTTTCACATTCTAGTGCGGTTTTTGACAGTCCATTCCATCTGTACACTTTCAAAACTCATCAGAATTGTACATGGTAAAAAAGCGAAACAAAACGAAATAACATTCAAAATTCATTAATTTAACCCAAAAAATAAGAACAGAAAGTACACTGTATCTGGAACGTTTAATTATAGACAAAACAAAACATTCACATGCAAATAATTGTTTGCTTTGTTTTTTTCTAAAATTATCTTTCTTGTCTTGATATTCCCAAGGGTTTTGACAAATTTATGTCATCCCAGTGACACAATGTCTGACAATTCCTCAATGGGCATTTAATACGCATTAGATAAGCAAACTTATAGGGGTAAGTTAGATTAGAATGAAAATGTTCTCAACAAATACAAAAATGCACACATAAACAAAGGTGGACCTGTTTGGACCTCATAATCTGCGCCAACAACAACTACATAGGAGCATGACTGACAAGAGAGATTAAAAAGACGAAAATAAGTTCAGAAGTGGATAGACTAAACGGACGTAACGTTGTAAGTTAGGTCATAGCCGCGCTTTACAATCGCTCAATTCTTTTATGTTTTGTACTTAATGAAAGTCTACCACTGAATCGAGGTGAGTTTCTTGTTGTTGGTTATTGTGGGTTTCTTGACAGCCGTATTGTCTTTTCTCCCATTTGCAGCCAAATCCCTACCTCCTCCTACACCTCCACATCCACGCACGCTTCCAAGCACTTAGGTGGCTTGCCAAGTAAGAATCGTTAAAATTGCATATGACCCCGCTTCCTTCCATTTGAAAAAAATAGGTGTGTGTGTATTGTAGGCCTATACCCCTAACAGTCAGTAAAGTACACATCCGCATAACACCGTGAATCCACTATAGCACAGGGGTACAGTCATGTCCTGTGTTAAATACTTTTTCGCGACTGAAAAGCTCAACATGTTCAGACGTGGATAGGAAACATTTCTAGTGCAATAAACCATGCATGCATAACGCATTTAGACCAAGACCTTATCGCTTGAACACATGCAAATCAGATATAAAATCCATGAGCTGCAACCAAAATGAAAAATCTCACAACCATGAAAGCAAAGGCTACGCCAACGTGTTTCTTCTTTGTATCATGGTAAAGGGGAGGTACTATAATCCATCTCATCTGTCATAACATAAAAGCAAAACTAGAAGTGCTTTCGTAAATCCTGTATCAGTGAGCAGCTGAAAGGTTGCCACAAGATGAGAGGTTGAAAGTCACATATAATTTTTTTCGAATTTTGGCAAAACTCTAATTCACAGTGAGACCACATTGTTGGTAAGTTGGTTGATAAGTTTGCTAATAAGCTTCTTGCTTGCTTTGTTAGCTTTTACTGCGGTATCAGATTCGATAACACAGACTTCACGTTTCAATGTCCGTGGTGTTGGCGTAGGCTGGGTATTGGGTATTGGCTAGCGTCACAGGTAAGGCTTGATCAGTGGATGACGACGCACAACACTGGACGTTTGCTCCGGGTTTGAACTGAACGATGACCAGGACATAGGTTAGTATGGTGCCACAAATCTGCCAACAGAGTACAAACATATTATTGTGTGCAAATGATGATGACGTAAGTGTGTGAAACAAACATACATGTATTTGCAAAACTTGCGTTGTTAGTGTCTTATTGTTGAGTCACTGCAAACAAATAGCCCCAAAATATAAAACATGCCCAAGCAAACCCGCGCCGCGCGTACATAAATATCTACATGAACATACTCTCTCTCTCTCTCTCTCTCTCTCTCTCTCTCTCTCTCTCTCTCTCTCTCTCTCTCTCTCTCTTTTTTTACACATTGAAACACACACAAAACCCCAAATGCACACACACACACACACACACACACACACACACA